>NC_056729.1:128242036-128259838 GCF_019279795.1 Protopterus annectens
GCTTTAGTGGGGGCACTTTACCAGTATTTATTTGGTGTAGGTAGACCTGGACGGGGGCACTGGGTGGTGTGGTGGGGGGTGCCATTGTGCCCTCTGCCTAGGGCACCAGTTGACCTAAGGCCACTCCTGACTACAGTATTGGGAATGGCTGCCCATTAGGCGACGGCATGGTGTTCAACTGTACGGAATCAGCGGCCTGTCTGGTGAATCTTTCATATTTGTGTGTTCCTCTTACAATATGCTCCTACCATGTGATGCCTATCACATCGGACTACATGACTACAGTATTGGGAATGGCTGTCCATTAGGCGACGGCATGGCATTCGACTGTATGGAATCAGCGACTTGTCCAGTGAATGAATCATATTTGTGTGTTCCACATACACTCTGCTCCCATTTGGCTGATACATGGGAACCGAGACCCTGCATTACAGACAAGTAGTTGGGTTGTGGTAGCCACATCCATCGGACGGGTCATGCTATCGCATATCTATTATAGGTTTGCCACCTTTTCATTTGGCCAAGGTGGGACATTAGGGTTACCACTTGTCCCACTTTCCGAGGGACACTGCGAAAATAATCAAGACATAGCACATGTCCAGATTACAGGACATTATTATATTCTATGTTTCATTAATAATTGCATACAACAGTTATTTTATATATGACACTTCTATATGTTATGTGAAGTAGCATAAGCAATTCAAATGCAACTAGATGAAGCTTTTAATTGTGCAAATAAGTGTAATCCTGTACTATGCACGGCTGTAGGTATGTTTTGTCCTGGAATGTCTGACATTTCTACAGAACATGTCCCACTCTGGCCATTTGGAAAGGTGGCTACCCTATAGAACCTGTATGTAGAGACGTCAGACTTTGCAGGGCAACACACCCACAGCCAGTAGAAAGGGGACTACTTCACTGTTTTGCCTAAATAAAAGGTTACTCTTGTAGCATTATAGTTGCTTATACTGTTACCTATAACATTTAGGTGTTTCAGAGGAACATAATTGTTTTATGCAACTACTACAGACAATATAGGTAATCTTTGCCCTAAATCACAGGACATTTGCCTTAATTACAGTTATTATGCAGGACACAACTGCCCAAAGGGGAGTGTCCCTTGCAAAGGTAGGCAGGTGGTAACCCCAACCCTATTATTCTATTAACTTTCTATGGTAGTCGGCGGAACATGCGCTTTCTCTCACTATCAGACCTCTCATACGAATGGGGAAGAATGAACACTGAATCAGGGACACTGCATAATGACCTCAGGGACGCATTTAGAAGGTTGGTACTATTAACCTGACACATTGACGGACACAGAGCACATATATATTCATACGCATTGTCTGAGGTACATGCTGTTTATGACTCTTACATGTTGTCATTTTTCATTACATATATTCTGCCACCTTTCCTCCTAATATCACTAGTTCTAGGAGGGTTTAGTTGGGACTGTGTTAGATTGTGATTCGTAATCATGGATGTCCCTGGTAATCGGGGACAGTTCAATGATATATTCCCTATGTGTTCCCCCAGTGGTTTACAGACTGTCCAGTAGATGTGCTCTTAAGGTTTGGGAGGTATGGGCATCTGCTATACCCACATCAGAATATTACTTACACCTACGGGACGGTCCTAATACGTGTCTGCTAGCCAACACCTGCATGCCTAGCCCCATAATCGCATACCCATAGTTCCCCCACCTGCCACTACTCTATAGCACTCATCCTTACTGTGGGCGCAGGTGGACACAGGTGGGATATGAACACACCCCTACACACTGCCCACCCTCCCCATGTCGGGACACATGTCGTACTTTGTGTCAACCCATGTGTTATCAGGCTTGCCCAACCTACTGTTCCATGTACAGCTACATCCTGGTCGTAATAGTGTTACCACCATTGGTTGGATGTACTCAATAAATTCACCACAAATTCAATGAAAATGGAGAAAACACCACACTGGAAACGGAAATAATTTCATAAGCACTTTCGTTTACTAAAAATATGTAAACTTCTTCAGACATTTTTAAACCAACAAACAAATGTTTAAATACATTAGAAATAATGATGTCATTTCCTAAAACAACCACCCCACCCCATTTTAAAGTACCAGAGCATTTACTAAAAACATATATATCTCCATAACATCAACTCATTAAAATAATCACAATACAAGCTAAATACATCCATATAGATAAAATACAAACTAAATATATACATATAAGCAGTTGTTCCTACTATCTCAGTAAGGATTTTAGTTTTAAAATGCTTTTGATTGAAATCACATCATTTAGACCTGGTGGCACTAAAGCATTTAATTTCAACTGCCATAAAACTTCATTCTCTTCGAGTTTCAGACCAGTGGGACCACCCCTACCATTTTCAAATACCTTTTCAATAACTAAAAATAAAAAATCATGTTCGGGAAATGATAAAATGTGCCTGGCTAAGGCAATATTAATGTTCCCTTCATGCATTGCATAACAATGCTCATATATCCTATTCTTGAGTGGTCTGTCTGTTTTCCCTATATAAAAAGTGGGACATTTTGAACATAAACCTAGATAGACCACTCCCCTTGTATTACAATTATATTTATCATTAATATGGAACTTTTTCCCTCTCACTGTAAATGAATTTCCTACTTTGATGTATTTACACCAGTGACAGTTTTCACACTTGAACATTCCACAGTATGGTCGATAACAATTAGAGTTATTACTTTCAAGCAATACTTTTAAATTCTTCCCCTTCAAAAAACTACATGAGGGCAATCAGCAATATATTTACTAATTAGTTGGTCCTCAAACAAAAAACACCAGTTTTTAGTGATAATTGATTTCAAAAGTGGGGCGTCCAAGGAAAATGTGGTAATAAAACTCGATCTGCTTACAACTTCACCAAAGTTGTTCTGTTGAATGAAGCTAACATCATTAATAGAATCAAACAATAATGAACAGTCATATGCAGTTGTCAAGTAGTTTGACATATTAGCTACAGACCTGACAACCGTTTTACATTCTTTTATGTTCAAAATTGGTTTAAATGACCCACTAGCCCTTTTGTTAGCCACCTCCTCAAAAAGATCTTCGATCAATTTAATAGGATAACCACATTTGACAAACATATCCCTTAATAAACTGCATTCTTGCAAGAAATCATTCTCCAAAGTAACCATCTTAGAAGCTATAACAAGTTGCCCCTTGACAACGCCTCTCTTCTGATAATAAGGATGGCAGCTGGAGAAATGCAAAAATGCATTGAATATGTGGGTTTCCTGAAAATCTTAGAAATAAAACTGTTCCTAGTGGGACTTTTTATTAATTCAACATCCAAATAGGAAATCCGATCTATTTGGAATCCCCATGTGAATTTCAAAAAATTAGTAAATTTCATAATATGTTGCACAAAGGTAACAGCAGAACTTTCATCACCCTTCCACAAAATAAATATATCATCCAAATAATGGGTGTACCAAGCGGTCCTTTCCTGAAAAACAGGATCTGGAAACAGATATTGCTTTTCCCAGAATGCCATCACTGTGTTTGCAAAAGTTGCTCCACATGGGGACCCCATGGCTACACCCGTTTTCTGTAGATAAAATTGTTTGTTAAACAAAAAATAATTATTGTTGAGAACCAATTCCAACAAGTAAATAATTAAATCAATAGTTGGTCCTTCCAACTGCTTTTCTAAAAGAAAGTCCCTCACCCATTCACACCCAATATCCTGTGGAATAGAGGTGTAAAGATCACAAATGTCTATTGTGAGAAAATTAAGACTCTCATCAAAAGAAAGACTATTAATGGCCTCCAAAAATGCCCATGAGTCTTTACAAATGTGTGTTTCATTTGATAAAGCCTCTTTAAGTTTTAAGTCAACATATTTCGCACAACCATATGTGATGGATTGTCTCTCATCAATGATGAGACGAAAGGGGGGGGGGGGTTGTAGGTTTTTATGCATTTTTGGTAGCCCAAAAAAAGATGGTGTAACCAGATGGGTGATCTCCAAATAATTCAAAATGTCCAAATTAATGTGATCTTCAATAACAAATCCTTAATGAATCCAGTAATCTTACAATAAGCCCCATTTATTCTATTTAAGGACACCTTCATGTAGGCCTCACCGTTAAGTAATGACTCCATATTCAAAAAGTAATCGTCATTGTTCATAAAAACCAACCCACCCCCTTATCTGGTTTCATAATGCGAATGTTGGCAAATTTAAGCCCATTTAAAGAATCTCTTTCTGATTGAGTAAGATTGTTGTCTACTTTGTTGTGTTGACATGTCCCCATGAGTGTTCTAAAATCATTTTCACATATTTTTTCAAATAAAGCAATAGTTGGATGCAAAACTGGGTTAAAAATACTGGCAACCCTAAGATCTTTGGTGAGACTAGAATTGTTACCTAATAAAACATTCAAATTAAGTTTCCTCGTGAAAGTTTTTAGGTCAACAAGGGTCCTTGCCAAGTTACTTCTAGAGGTAGGGACAAGATTAAGCCCTCTAGCAAGCGTGTCGATAAGCACAGGTTCAGGGGTAAAGGAAGAGTAGTTAAAAATCTTAAAATCCCATGTGCTATTGAAAAGAATGTTCAAGCTATACTGCTCACCTTCAATGGAAGCAGTAGTGTTTAAGTTACTGGAGGAAGTTATCTCCTCCTTTTGTTCTGTTTCTTCTTCCTCCACTGGTTTTGGTGCTGTACCAGATTTTGTTGCCCCCTGGTATTCAATTTCTTGTGAGCTTGAAAACCCTGTTTCTGATTAAAGTTCATAGCAGTGTTAGAATCAGGACCATTACTACTATGTTTACTCACAAGTCTCTCGCTTCTTCTAACCGGTTAAATAACAATACTGTCATTAAGTGGAACATCATTATTATCAAGTTCAGTTGAAAAAATGTCACTAGAAATGTTCCGGTCATTGTTAATAATTGTTTTACCGCTATTCGAAACATTGGAAGGAGGTAAAGGGTAGGCTACACCCTTTTCATATGCAACTGAGTCTCTGTTTAATTTTTTCACCTTATTCTCTTTTATTTTTGACAAAACACTTTCCATACTTGAAAATATTCGCAGAAAATCATATTTATACCTTGGGAACTCCTCATCAAGCCTAATGCTAGTGTCCAAATCCACCAGTGTGAGAAAATTAAGACTCTCATCAAAAGAAAGTCTATTAATGGCCTCCAAAAATGCCCATGAGTCTTTACAAATTTGTGTTCCATTTGATAAAGCCTCTTTAAGTTTTAAATCAACATATTTCGCACAACCATATGTGATGGATTGCCTCTCATCAATGATGGGACGAAAGGGGGGGTTTTGTAGGTTTTTATGAATTTTTGGTAGCCCAAATAAAGTCGGGGTAACCGGATGGGTGATCTCCAAATAATTCAAAAGGTCCAAATTAATGCGACCTTCAATAAACAAGTTTTATGGCAGTTGAAATTGAATGCTTTAGTGTCGCCAGGTCTAAATGATGTGATTTCAATCAAAACCATTTTAAAACTGAGATTCAAAGATGGCTGCCATGCTGTAAACACTGCTAAACTGCAGCTCTTCAATTAACCCGAGGAAAATCTCTGATCTGAGTGGATATCAGGAGGTTTAAACATCAAATTGATGATAAAAAGTTGCATTTATACTGACCTAATCTAAAATCAGTTAAAAAAGTGGGAAAAAAAAGTATTTATCCATCAGGATTACAAGTGATTACTTTGCTCTGAAGAGAGAAACAAACAAAGGACTGTGTGCTTTCTTTATTCTGCCTTTCTGCTTGGGGAAAGAAAAATCTTGCAACAAGGAAGAACCATGGAAACAACTACTACTAAGACAAAGTTGTCAGAACTACAGTCGCCAGTAAAGGATGGAACTGCGAAAAACAAAGGATTACTAGACAGCAGGAACAACAGAAACCAGAAACTAGATCCAGGACTGATCAGCCATTAAACATGGAGGATATCAAACACGCTTTACTACCTATACAGGAAGCTCTAAAGGACTTGACCTCACAAATACAAACATTTGGAGTTTTATGCAATCAATTGCTTCAGAGAATGGACAAAACTGAGACCAGAATTTCTGAAATAGAGGACAAAATTGACATGCTGGAGAAAAAATCAAAGGTATGTGATGTGGATGTACAAGCCATGCAAAATAAACTTATTGATTTAGAAGCAAGGTCTAGAAGAAATAATATTATTATAAGAGGAATCCCTGAAAACATCCAGTATGCAGAGCTAATACCAGCCATAACACAAATATTTGAAATACTGTTAAATGATGCTGATGGGGTGAAACAGATTGTAATAGAAAGGGCACACAGAGCTGAGAGAGGTACAAGCTTCTACTATGCCTAGACCTGTATATGTTAAGATATTGAACTTTCAAGATGTTAGCAAAATACTGTTTACTGCAAAAAAATGGTGGCTATGTTATGTGGAAAAATGTTAAAATATTTCTGGCTCAAGATTTACCATTACAAGTAAGGCAGGCTCGACAGTCTTTATCTGCTTACTGTAAATTTCTGATTGATAAACAAATTAAATTCCAGATGAAATACCCCAATATGCTTACATTTATGGTGGATGGCACTAAATATTCTGTTTCCAATAAAAATCAGGCAAAAGAAGTGTTTCTGAAAGTTTTAAAGTTCTACCTGCATCAGAGGGCTGAAAAGAACTTCAATTGAGACTGGCATGTTCCTGTAGTCAGATCCAGCATGTATTTTACCTCAAGGCTTTTCTAATCCTTTGTTTCTTCACTAAACTGTTCAGGCCTCTGAAAAAGCAATAAAACTGTTTGTTTATGCTAATCTGAGGGTCTGCTGTCTGGTTTCCAGACTTTTATGGCCTCCAAGGTCTATTTCCATTGTGTGGTAAACAGGAAATGCCTGGATTTCAACTGAGAGTGTAGATTTGGATGTAATACTTCTTGTGGTCCTGCTGTGAAAGAGGTCCCTTGTCGTGAGTATTTCTGATGGTTTCCTGGCTTGAAAAGACAAAGAGAACTGAAAATAATATGATAATGTTCTTTTTATAACTAAATAACATTACAGTATGTACTTAAAGCACATAATAACATGTACTTTTACTGTTTTTTTCTTCTTTTATAGGTGTGAACCAAAATTGTTTTTTTTACTATATGCAGTGTGTGGCAGGCACTGTGTAGGGTACAGATCTAAAATGTAGGATGTATTTATTTTTTTTTTCTCTCCTCTCTTCTGTAAAAAGTTTATGTACATAATGATTGCAACAAAACAGATACTTAAGGTAGGATAAAATAAGTACCCAATCTACTAAAACTTTCCTTTACACAGTAATAACCTTAGAAATGAGATTTGTTTAACTAATAGTTAAACCAAAGCTGTAGTTAAGTAGCGGTGTTTGGTAGGGAATGTGTAGTTTAGACTTTGATGTAGATATGCTAGAATATATAGGTTGTATGTTTAGGAAATGTTTTAAATGTTATTACCTGAGCTTTTTCAATGTGTTGGTGTGTTTAACCTTGTTTATATTTTCTCTTATACAAGACCTATATAAATCCTGGTCCAGGGGTAAAGTGGGTAAGCACTGGTTAGGGACGAGATGTAGGAAATGCCTAGATTAGATATAGTGTACAGTCAATACATGTCAATTTCATAATTCCCCTCTTATATTGTTATTTGATACCAAGACCTGTGAATGTGGGAGTTGAACTCATGGAATGTTAAAGGGCTCCAGAACTTGAAGAAGAGAAAGCTGTTGCTACACATATTATTACAGGACAAAGCACTGTTTGTATTTCTACAGGAAACACATTTGATGACTGAACAATGGAATGATATTAGAAAAAGAACTGGATTAGAGAGCTAGTGACATCAGAAGGTAAGACAAACAGTGCGGAGTGGCTATAATTATCAAAACACAATACAAAGATAGGATTTTAGACTCCAAAGTGGATCCAAATGGGCGATGGTGTTATGTGATTTTATGCCATAATCCATTTCATAAACCTATCCTACTTTTGTATATATATGCCCCATGCAATGATCAACAAAGTTTCATAGCATCATTATATCCAATATTAACACAATATGATGGTTATTATTTTGTTGTGGGTGGGGACTGGAATACCTATCAAAATCCAAAGTTGGATAGGTCTTGTCCACAGAGAGCATTTAATAAGCCAGGCAGGATAGCATTAAATGATTTTAAGGAAGATTTTCAATTATATGACCCCTTTTCTTATTCACAAGATATTAATAATGCAAATAAATATACCTTCTATTCACCATGCCACAAAATGTGGGCTAGAATAGATTACTTTCTGCTATCTAACGCACTAAATGAATTTAGAACCAGTGGTGGTTATACATACTGCCATCTATCAGATCACCTCAAAAATTTCGTTAAAATTTTCTAAAGATTTAAAAGACACAAGAAGGCATAGGGGTTATAATTGGTCACTCAACCCAAATCTTTTAAGTAAAAAAGAGATAGCAGATGGAATTATAAAATATTTGAAAGAATTTACAGATAGCTTGAAGCTCCAAAAACATACCCCTGACATTGAATGGGCAACAGCTAAAGCTCAAATTAGAGGATTTCTTATACAAAAAGCCTCATATTATAAGAAAATTCATAATAGTGATATTCAAAAACTAGAAGTAAGAATAAAACAACTTGATAATGAGCTGATTCAGAATTTTAACGCTCAAACTGAGGAGGAAATGTTGAAGCTTCAAAGGGATCTCTTTTGCTTCATAATAATAAATTAACACTTCAAGAACATAGGTGTTTAGTGAAATATGCTAATAATGTTCAAATACCATCAAAAGCACTGGCAAGGATTATAAATCAATCAAAAACAACTGGATATATTTCGAAATTCAGTATAACGACACAATATATTCTAAAACTGAGGATATTGTTGATGTTTTGGGAAAATCTATACTAAGGTGTATGAGGGGCAAACTGATAGGTCTCTACATAACCAGAATAAAAGTTTTCTGCAAAAATTAACTTTCCAGAATTAGAAGAGAGCCTGCAAAGTGACCTGATTAAACCTATTTCTAAAGAAGAATAGTATATACAATTCAACATATGAAAGTACATAAGTCGCCAGGGCCTGATGGTATTACAGCTGAATTTTACAAAGAGTTTGCTGATAGTTTGGGAAAAGAATTGTCTCATGTATTTAATTATATAACTAAAAATAAAATTAGTGACCCCCACCTCAATGCATCAAAACAATTTTCATACATAAAACCAATTCGGATCCCTTAACCCAGATAATTACAGACCAATAGCACTAATGAATGTGGATATGAAAATTTTAACATCAATTATAGCATCGAGACTAAAGAAGGTTTTGATATATTTAATTTCTAAGGAACAAGCTGGATTTATGGCAACTAGACAAACCAGCGATAACACACTTACACTGCATAATATGATGACGATGCTAAAAAACAACTTTAATATCTATGCTCTTATAATAGATGCCCAGAAAGCATTTGATAGATAGAGTAGACATAAATTTTTGTTTGATGTGTTACCCTATTTTAACTTGCCCCAAGAATTCATTCAGATACTACAAATATTATATAGTAATCCATACACTACGCTATACATCAATAGGACTTATTCTAACAGAATACAGATTAAAATGGTACTCGTCAGGGTTGTCCCATGTCCCCTTATTGTTTAACCTATATCTAGAACCCCTATTTTTATATATCAAGCAAAATTTGTATCATAATGCACCAATAATTTATAGGAATAAAATATTAATGTCAGCATTCACGATGATCTTATTATTTATTGTACAACCCCAATTTCAGACAGTGAAAAGATATTAAAAGCTCATAAACGAATTTTCAGTAGTTTCCAATTATAAAATTAACTTACAGAAAACAAATATCTTCCCATTAAGAACCCCAAAACCTTTTTCACTAATGGCCCTGATGGGGAAGTTAACATGTAAAGAAAATATTAAATATTTGGGTATCAACTTCTCTACGGATAATAAGGACTTTTATAACAATAATGTTAAACGAGTATGGGAACACATAATAGCTGATTGTGCAGATGGAAGAATTTAAAACTACCGGTATTAGCAAAAGTATCAATAGTGAAAATGAATATACTACCATGAATGTTATACATATTTAGGTCTGCCTAATTATCAATTTCAAAAACAGTTTTTAAACAAATGCATAAAGATCTAGCTAAATTTATCTGGAACCCAAAAAGAACTAGAATATCTTATGAGAAATTAATGACCCCTAAAACAAGAGGGACTTGAGCTACCAAACTTTGAAGCATATTATTTGATTGTAAACGCTAATAAAATTTTAAGAATTGCTAATTATGATGTAACGAATACAAAATGGATACCAACTTGGGTGGTCTTGAATCATAAGCATATTTTGGATAGGAAAATAAATCCTAAAGCATTGCCCTTTATGGACAAAATTAGTCTGATAAAATATGGGGTCATGGACCATAATAACCTGTGTCTCATCTTTGCAAACTTTATTTCAGTCCGTAGATTTATTGCAATATATGATGGTTCTTCAACCTTTCCACAGGAATCCTAATTTTAAACTAAATAATCAGCTGATCGATCTCAGCAAATTTCCATTAATACTTAATCTGACTCTATTTGATGTTTTTAATAAACTTGACTTATCGGCTTTACAAATTAGACAGGAAATGAATCTACCTAGAAGTTACATTAAAGTTATAATGAGACAAGTTAAAGAACTTGCCTTGAGCTACTTTAGGAACTTTAAACTTGCAGCCGGATTTGTGGATAAGTGCTCTGAATTGTGGCACGCTATCCAACAAGACACTAAATTTATAGCAACTGCATATAAATTAATTAAGATTTGAAATTTCAGGACAAAATTTTGCTTTCAGAGTATTGGGTAAAAAGTAACAGTAACAGACAATCAGATATTAAAAGCAATTGATATAACTAGGAAATCAGTTTCTTTTCAAAAACTGATGTACACACAATTGATGATTTGGAACAATGCATATTACACACATCTTAGATTACATAAATTTAACCCTAGGAATTCTCCAATTTGTCCATACTGTGCAGATCAAACAGCGGATCTTCTTCATATGTTCTGGAGTTGTAAATGCGTATATAAACTTTGGAACTCTCTTAAAGTACAACTGCAAAAGATGGGTTATCAAAGTTCTACACTGTCATGGGAATTTATGATTCTACACATTCCTCCAAGAGAGCTTTCCAGATCGCAAACTATTATCTGTATGAATATTTTTTTGCTGATGAAACTCTATATAGCCACAAATTGGCTAGAACCACATAAGACATCATGGAATAATTTTAAGCTTGTGGCTATAAAGCATATACTAGCACATAAATTACTTCTGAAACAAACTAACAAAAATATTAATAACCCGAAAATATGGGAAAAGGTCTTCAATATTATATTAGCATGATACTGATTTTAGGAATATATTAAATATAGGAAGCATTTCATGTAGATATTGTATAAATGGTTTGTAGTAGTTATAGTGTATTATGTGTGTGATGTTTATTGTATTTCTGTAATGTTTTTGGAAAATATATTTCAATAAAAATTTATTATGGAAAAAAAAAAAAAAAAACATTTTAAAACTAAAAGCCTTACTGAGATAGTAGGAACAACTATTTATATTTATATATTTAGTTTGTATTTTATCTATATGGATGTATTTAGCTTGTATTGTGATTATTTTAATGAGTTGATGTTATGGAGATATATATGTTTTTAGTAAATGCTCTGGTACTTTAAAATGGGGTGGGGTGGTTGTTTTAGGAAATGACATCATTATTTCTAATGTATTTAAATATTTGTTTGTTGGTTTAAAAATGTCTGAAGAAGTTTACATATTTTTAGTAAATTAAAGCGCTTACGTAATTATTTCCATTTCCAGTGTGGTGTTTTCTCCATTTTCGTTGAATTTATTGGTTGGATGTACCAAATTTGTGGTGTCCCGCAAGGGCCATCACTGTCCATGTTTAAAGTGTAGACCTTGTAGATCTCTCCCACTGGTAGTTTCCTGCTGGTGGTCTGGGAAGCAGTGTTGTATTTACCTTTATTGTGTCTGTATGTCTCAATCGGCCCTAGCTGGGGGTGGGAGGGTGGGAGGTAGACTTTTGTTGAGTGGACCTCCCACCAACATATGCCCGGTCTAAACATGTTACCCGTAACTGCTGTAACATAACCTAGGTATATACATGTGTATATTTACTGTAACATATATATATATATATATATATATATATATATATATATATATATATATATATATATATCTATTTACATTAATATATACATATATGTCTGCATATGTATTCATACATGTATATTCATATCTTGTTGTTTATATATATATATATATATATATATATATATATATATATACATATATACATATATATAAAATTATATATATATACATCAGTGTGTCAATACATTCCCCGTTCATAAGCACTTACACATGCGTAATGGTGTTTATATGCTTCACCAGCATACTAGTGCCTTATTCATTATAACACCGACACACTCCAGTTATCTTGTAATTGGTATGTAGCACATTATACAGCGGACAGATGTCGCTATATGTTCATGTACAGATTACCGATGGTAATTGGAATGTGATAGTGTGATTCAACCCATCCCTCTTCTGCACAGCCTATTATTCCATCTACTGTCGATGTTTGTATGGGCACATTCCTATTATTTATGTCAACAAATGGAATGCATGTGTTACAGACTTTGTACTTCAACATATAGTGTTGTCTGCATATATACCTGTTACGACCTAGCTGACCTCCACGGGGCGGACCATTAGAACTGGCCCATCCAACCCTGGCATGCCTGAATCCAAAATTGCATACCCATAGTTCCTCCACCCCACCCATGTTAAATTTACATGCATAACATCCATTATCCACTTGTTATCGCAGCCATGACACACCTTTACACATTGCCCTCTCCAGAGCTTTTGGGGCCCTACAAACATTCTGTCCCGCCTCATGTATTCACAGGGTCTCCCGCCATGTATATTTGCACATTCTGCCTTTCCTGGCTTATGGAATCACGGCCATTTGTGCTTTCCAATTTTGGAGGTCCCAGCATGGGACTACATTCCGTCTGTGTGTAAAGTAGACTTAGCATTTCAACGATGTTACTCCCACTGGTAAATCCTGCCTGCGGTGTGAGTAGCGGTGCTCTGCTCACTTCTGGGCAGCTTTTTATGACATATGCTGAAAGCCAACATTGCTCGTGATTCCCTTCAATTCCCTTGTGTATGCTTTATTGTTACAATGTCCATTCTTTAGATATAGATATATATATATATATATATATATATATATATATTTTTTTTTTTTCATGTATGTAGATATATATCTATACACACACATATATATGTGTGTGTGTGTGTGTGTGTGTGTGTGTAAATATATATATATATATATATATATATATATATATATATATATATATATATATACATATATATATATATATATATATATATATATATATGTGTATATATATTACATCTGTACATACAAACATGCATTTCCTATGCTGGGAGCTGCTTACACCCGCGCAGGTGCACTCGCCTATGCATACTGTGCGTTACATATGTTTACTGCCGCTTATTTGTACTTATTTGTGCCTTATACATTATGACAATACCACTTTGATTGAAAGGATCTGCTTAATAGTCCCATGCGATACACACATTCACCTTTACATGTTTAAATGTCGGCTTTACAGCAGAGCAACATTCATTCCACAAAGAAAATGATATGTGCTATTGTCAACCTTGAACTGTGAATGCCTTTTCGTTAGGCGGATGCTCTAACCACTACACTACTGGTGTTCTTCTTCATTTATATGTATACCCATGGTGCATAGTTACCCGAACATACACCTCATCACTTCACTTACACAGCAGGCATCCATTTTTCTGTTGGGAAAACAGCACTACTACACATGTGCCATTCCCTGTTCCCTACTGCTCTTGACTCATGCCGCATGTTGCCTCACTCCGAGGATATTCAGACCTCCAAAGCCTATAGTCCTGGCAAATACATGTGTTCAATTGTCAGAGTGTTCATATGGTCACCCGGTTTAGGTTTGTCTGACTGTGGACCGGGACTGCCATGTTCCTAGTTGAAAGTCAGACCTAGCATGGGGAGATCGTTCGTTCCATTTTTAGCATCCTACCTGTGGTTGGGGATGCCAAGGTGTGCTCACCTATGGACATCCTGATATATAACAGCAGAAACTATTACGGGGATTACAGAGATTTCCTATATTGTGACCATGTTCATTCTTCATATCTACATATATATATATTTATATATATATATATATATATATATATATATATATATATGTGTGTGTGTGTGTGTGTGTGTGTGTGTGGGTGTGTATATCGGTCTGTACATACACATGCAAATACACCTACATGCTCATTTACATTTCCCATACCATTGAATCACCACCACTTACCGTCGCGCATACACACTTGCATACCCGCTTACGTCTAGAGTTGCCACCTTTTCATATGGCCAAAGTGGGGCATTTTTGGGACACAGATCAGATTTTACAGGCCGACGCATACCCATGGTCAGTACAAAGGTTAGAACTTTACTTATTTGCCTAAATGAAAGCTTATTCCTGCAGCAGTTTAGTTGCTTAACCTGTTTCTTGTAACTTTAAGTATTTTACATACAGAAATAACTGTTTTATGCAACTGTTGCATGAAATATGGGACATATTTCCTACAATCACAGGACATTTGCCATTGTATTATATTTGGTTTGGACACAACTGCCCAAAAAGGGACTGTCCCTCACAAGGTGGGGCAGGTGGTAACGCTACTTACGTCTGCTTTAAAGCACCTTAAACACCCTATATCCGACTGCCACTATGCGAATGTGTAAGGTATGTATTCCCGATAAAGCACGTGGGGAGACGTACATCACGGTCAGGTGTTTAATCCTGGGTTGTAGGTTCTGCAGGACCGGCTGTAGGCTGAGCAGTCTTGTGGACAACTACTGCTCATATAACTTGTGTCCAGATGTATACAGGACTGGGCATCGTGTCTTGACACCAAGTCTAATGTTTAGAACAGATACATATCCCATGAGGGATTTCCAAAAATTGTGGGGACTGACGACCTTCTTTGCTTTACGGCTGTAAGGCAGGGTTATACATGCAAGGGATACATAGTTTGCAATCCTGAGACTGCCTAGGGTGAGACTGCCTACTAGATATGGGTAGGGGTCACTATGTGCAGATATGGTCGCTTATCTAGCAGCCCGAGTACGTGCTGGTTTTGGTGGACGCTTCAGGAAGGGTGTGCTGTGAAGGGATGATGGGTATTCAATTATGTATCCAGGTGTGTTGGGGTTGGATGGCTCAGTTCAGGCCAGACCATTATGTGGGTATGTGCAGTACGTTTCTGTACATGTGTATTGCACTTTTAATATTCACATGTTTGTGGGATTGTATTGCAGATGTGTATATTTGTTCTTTTGGTTATCTTCCTGATTCACCCTGCTCCTCGTAGACCTCCAGTTCACCTATTGTGCATCCAACCCAGTTTCCCCTTGGTGAATTATTACATTACCCATCACCCCCACCCCCATATTCCACAGACACCATTCATTCCTTCTCTAGTTGACGGCCCATGGCACAGTCAACAGAACACATTATACACTACATATCTCTGGGACCAATATAGTTGTGAGGTCTACACTAGCATTTCTGATCATCCACATGCTGTACTTCACACATAGGTACACGCAAATACTTATCTTTCATGACATAGTAGGTAGACCCAGGTAATACCCGTTCGTTCATCTATGGGCCGTCCTGACAAGGACGACTTGGACCGCGAATGGGCAGATATTGGGCGAATGCTCTGACCATTGGTAGGGTTGCCACCTTTTCATATGACCTGGATGGGACATTTTCGTGGCACACATCTGAGTTTACAGGCCAACACATACCCACAGTCATTACAAAGGATAGTACTTTAGTTTCATGCCAACATATAAGCTTTTATTGTTGTAGCGGTGTAATTGCTTATTCCGTTTCGTTTACTTGCTTATTTTGTTTCTTGTAACATATAGGTATTTTATATACGGACATATGTATTGTATGGGACTATTACATAAAATATGGGACATAATTATGTCCTACTATCGCAGGACATTTCACATTTATAATGGTTTTGGCATGGACACACCTGTCTAGAGGGGGACTGTCCCTCACAATGAAGGACAGGTGGTAACCCAAACTATTGGGCTAGGCTTAGCAATTGGCGGCGCGCTAACACGATGCGTTTTGCTTCCACTTGGTATAACTAGTGAGACTATAATGGAATATGGGCACGGGGTTTTAAATATCATTTGTTCAAGGGACAGGGACTCAATATTCAGCTATGTGCCTTTGTGTTTACTTCTTATTGTGGTGTTCGCGAAGATGTCTTGTATGCTTTGCATACATTTCACTATCCACAGACACTGACAGGCGTGATTACTATTAGAGGCAGGCTGTACTAGTCAGCATTTTAGGTTGCGCGTATGCAGCCAACATGTTCACGCCTCCGTGCAGCGCTTGGACACCCCTGCACTTTCACGCTTCCTATGCACGTGGCCTTTACAGCAGCGTGCCTTCATTAATATGCATGTGGTGCTGCTGCGCCATCTCTACGCCGCATGGTCAGTGCAAAACTAACGCCGTCCTTGCACTGAGCTTCATGAATCCTGGGGCCTGTTCTTCATGCTCAGTCTTTATAAAATGTGTCTGCTGCAATATTGCTACTCCTACTTCTCTATCCCTAATATATTTTGATATCTACTGCTTTTTTATCTTGTCTGTGAGGCCATTTCATTTCCAAGACAATACTGTCATTGCCATATTGTGCTAGATAAACCTTATTTTATTTCCCCATGCCTCTGTTTTATTTCTTTTCCATATGACAGATGGATTCCTATTTCCTATTATTCTTCTTATTTCAGTTTTGTTTGACTGTTCATATTTCTTCTCATTGCTATTTTGCATGTTAAACGACTGTTTTAACAAACCAACCAACAACTAATTTATAACTATGAACATGCATCCCTTTTTATCCCAACTCCCACTTAATCTTTCTGAACTTTATCACACTGTTGCTGTTTTTTGATGTGCTACTCTTCACTCTTCTTTTAACTCACACTATTTGTCTCCTCTTATCCCTTGCACCCCTTTGTCAATCTTCCTTAAATTACATCTACAGCATTTTTTTATTAAGACATCCTCAAAACCCCTTGTTGTTTTTTTGTTAACTGTCTGTGGCCCTTAAGCCTTTGTCCTTTCAGTGCTAAAGTTTTGTTAACTTATGTCTCATTTAAGGACTAACAGTATCATTCATTCACTTCAGCTATCTCTCCCTTTCTGTAGCCTCAGTATACTAATTCTGTCTCTGTGATTCTTTTCTCCCCCTGATCTATCTCATCTCATTCACATTTATTTCTCACCCTGCCTCCTCACTAATCACTGTTTTGTTTTCTCCTACCATCACAGCCATTGGATGTTCTCCACTCCTCTACTTTCTTTTACTAATCAGCTTAAACATTGATGCCCTTAGTGGTATGCATTCATGTTATGCATTTGTATTGTGATACATTTCAACTCTTATTATATAAATCTTTACTTAGTTCCCTGCCTTCATTCCCTCAAACATTTTTTCATAAATGTAACAAACTTGTCTCGTGGTTA
>NC_056729.1:128260338-128287838 GCF_019279795.1 Protopterus annectens
CTCATGTGTCTGAAGTACACAGATGGCATGTGAAACATGGGATACTGCAAAGTTACCCATGTCTGGGCATAGTTGCCAGGCATCCACAGTATGATTGCAGATGTGCAGGGGTGTCATCTGTATACCCTTCAGTGACCTGTGTCACACATTCCACATTAGGGTTTAGTGTGTATACACCTCAGTGACGTGGGTCACATTCCACATTAGATATGTATTGTATCTGAACACAGTCATGGCTATGAATTGTGTCTGTAACTCACACTGTATAGCAATAGTGAAGCAACATGATGTCCTGCAATGACTATGCACATCAGCTCAGTGTGCAGTATGTCACTGTATATCTGTAGGGTGAACTGACAACATTGCGTCAGCTGAAGGTCCATGCTAATATAACACGGCCCTGTATTGGGACACCAGTACCTCACTGTATATTTGAAAGTACACCATTGTGTTAAACATGTATGCATGTCATTCACCACTTCAGCAGAAGACATGTCATACTACATGTGAGTGACAAGGTCATATGCCACACATCAGGCCGGTGTACTGTTAATCTGTGCTGGTCTGTGGCACCATTGCAAAGTAGGGACAGCCATGTCAAATGTGTGTACAGCCACATGCACATTGTCTGTGGACTCAGCTCAGGGGTAAGCAGAATAATGTTGAACAGATATGCACTGTTTATGGGGAGATATGCAAGCTAGGGCTCTGGCAAACATAGTATTCACTCAACATACCCTTCTGCTCATGTCCTCCTCACATATAGGGGCAGTGGCCAACACAAAGCATCACTGGAGGATGTACCCAGGTCAGTGATGGTCTGTTACAATGTGGGGTATGGTGCACAAAACATGGCAGTGCAGTGCAACGGTGCATAATGCATGCATTGTGTTGCAGGTTTGGGGCATAACCTACTAACACAAATTGTGCAACACAGGGATGTATGCTAACTACTACTATAATTGTGTAAGCTGCATGCCTTCTGCCATAACACATACATGCTGTTGTGTGCAACTCAGGGATGTATGATAACTACCACTGTAATTGTCTAAGATGAATGCCTTCTACCATATCACATGCATGTTGCATGCCACTGGGTGCCATATCATGTGTCTGTCTGTGTCTGTCTGTGTGTCTGCCTGTGTGTCTGTCTCTGCATGTCTATCTCTGTGTTGTCTGTCTCTGTGTGTCTGTACTGTGATGTATAACTAGTAATGTACAGTTCTAGTCTGTACCTCACAGGTGTTGATGTAGGTGTGTTGGCCTCCTGCAGTCCACCTGATGTTAGTGTCCCCACAGACTCTAGCAGTGGTGATGATGAAAGTATGATTGAGGCACAGGCAGGGTTGTCAGGGGCTGAATCTGTGCCATTGGTTGGCATTCCACCTGTACCCACCTCATCCCTGCACACAGTTGTCATGCCTACACATACCCCATCACCAGTGGCCATAGTGGAAGGACAGGTGGCAGGTGGTAGCATGGAACAGGAAAGTGTGAAGACTATGGAAGGTGTGTCTGCACACCATGATCCCAGCCAAATGACGGGTGATGTCCCACACAGGCATGTACCCAGGGCTGCTTGTAGGGGGGCTTCTGGCCAACATGCCCCTGCAAGACATAGCACATCAGCTGGTGTCACCAGACACATGTTTCAGGCTGTAATGGAGGCACAGGCATGTTTTGAATGGCACAACAGAGAAGGTCTGAGGCTTCAGAGGGTTGCCGCCCATTCTTTAACTGACAACATCAGTTGCAGATGTTTTGGATGGACAATTGTGTGACATGTTGAGAGTCCTTGACCATGGCATTTGATCCTTGAGCATGAAATGTCTGTGCTAGAACATCTGGTGGGAGTAAAGTGTCGGGCATGTGGACGTAGGCCAGCTATACCAACTGCTGAAGGTGTACATGAACATGCTATTTCACATGCCCACTCACATAGTGGCGGTAGCAGAAGAAGTGCAGCTGGTGCTGTGCTGTCCACACCAAGACACAGCAGGCCACGTGCACTTGCTTCTGGATGGTTCCAACAGGAACACGGTTCGGGTGGACATGTGTCATTAGATAGTACCCAATCTGGACCTCTGCCTGGCAGTGGCCATGCAACCCTTGGCATGCGCAGCTCACGTGGCCATGGCCGGACACCGTGAACTGTACAACCTGCCCTGTACAGTCTGCAGCTGTCAGTAATACCCCTGTGTACACCAGACACATGCCAGACCAGTGTGCATACATATACACACACACACACACACACACACACACACACACACACACACACACACACACACACTAGAAACAAATGTAGGGTACCTCAACACACACAGGCATAACATCCACACATGCCCAATGAGATAAAAGGCCTTAACCCACACACATGATGTCATCCAATGGTGCAGCCTAGGCCTCTGGCAAACATTATCATCCTGTGCATATGATAATACCTGTGCTGCATCCCTGTCATCCATACCATCAGTGCAGGGACATGGTCATATGGTCTGATGCACAGGGTGAACATGCTAGGAAGACAATTGTAGATTACCATTGTTGAGTAGTGTTGACAGGCAGCAGACATACCATGTACTATAGTTTTAGAATGCATTTTGTACTGCTGACAGTATGTATCATGTGTAACACCAGTAACTGCATGTTGATCTTGATGTTCTTCCTTCCTTTTGCAGGTGTAATTGCATGTGCCAAATGTGTGCATACAGACTACAAAGGGGATGTCAGTGTTTTCAATTAGTGTCCCATATGTAACTTTAAACTACTCACAGGTCTGTATGACAACACCTGCATGCATGTTGTAGCTTCCACATCACAGTTATAATCTCCCAAGTTTCAAACATGTTTACTGATCTAATGGTCCAAGAGCATGATAGCTGTGTAATAAGCTACTGTGGCCAGCACCTCACATCCATATTGGCTGACATCACAGGTATAGGTACCCAGAGTGGGGAGGAGGTAAAAGAGTGGTTCAGCACATGACAAGAGTAAAGGTCAGTTGAAAAGGTGGTTTCTCTTTGGAAAGCAGTTATCCCCACTCTCATGACTGGATGCAAACACACATACATACCCTCAGGGATTCACAGGCACACACACACAGTTGCTAGTGTTGGGATTAGAACACCTGCCCATGTACAAATCATTATTAAAGTACTAGACAGTTACAAGATGCACCACAGAAAGTACACATTTACAGGTAGTCAGAATGACCTTCTATGATTGAGGACATCCACAGAGATACTAGATTGCGGTGAGTGTATGTGGGGAGGGGGGTATATCAGTAGACTATGGTAAAACAAGCCTCACCCCAGGACTTACACATTTACAGGCAGTTAGAATGGCCTTCTAAGACTGAAGACATCAACAGGGACACTAGATTGCACTGAGGGGATGTGGGGAGGGGGTTTTATAATTTGAGTATGGTAAAATACAGCCTCACTCCAGAGATCAGACAGCCATATACACACACACACACACACACACACACACACACACACACACACACACACACACACACACACATACACACACACTGTGGCTTTCACAAAGATATACACCTAAGTCACACACATACAGACACTTGACATGTGTGAGATTCAAACCCCTGCCTATGTCTTGCTTTCTACACTTCACTCTGTACAGATGTCTACAACAGTGTACAGGAGAGTAAAAGACATTGGGGATGTATTCCCCACCATACATGACATGTATGGATACACACACACCCACACTTGCCAGTACTGGGAATCAAACACCTGCCTATCTCATGATAGGTATTACAGAGTTACAGCACTATCGCACACACTACAAAGCTTACTGACTTTTACCTTTGCCAACCGTGCTGACATATGCACAATATATGCACATGGGAGGTATTTCTGTTACAGGTGTCAAGAGGTTTGCCTTCAGTGTCAACCTTACTGCATTCTACTTTGTGTGTCTTCCCCTTCAATTAACAACACCAGAGCTTAGCAGTTACACAGGTTATTGTAGGAATGGTTGTACCTCACCTGTGAGCTGTCTTCAGTTATCATTCATCTGCAAAGTAGCCCCACCACTTGGTAGTTATGTCCAAACATCTGTCCATACCTAAAGTACAGCTTACTGTACTTTGAGCATATCACCATATACACTTGGCAATGTTGAAGCTGTATTGCAACTGCATGATGTACTAAGACAACAGTCACCTTCAAACATCAGACACTCCACACACTTGGAATCTAAACACACATCAATACATGTACACATATGCAGTCTCCATCAGTGAGTGGACTATCAGGTCAAGATGATACATTCCACACCTTCCTCATGCCATGTGTGAAATCTAGCTGAGCATTACACCATATTGGATGTTGTATTCATGTACCAGTAGGACACACAACCATTTTCACTGAGTAGATAAGTGGACATTTATGCCAACAGCACATATCAGCAAACAACACACACAGCAATATTCCATGTAATGATGCCACAAACTGTTAGTTGACAGTTCCACTGTGAAGCCAGGATACTGTAATGGTCAACAGTGAGCACATCATATTTGCCACATACACCTCATATTTGCCACACACACCTCATGATTACTGAAAGAGTGTTAGTAATGTACTTCGTTTGAGCTAGGCAGTACACTTGTTCAAGCATATGTGAGGTCCATGGCTTATAAACATCTCACTCAGCATGTTGTGGCTATTGTGTTAATAGGGTGCATGTCCAGACAGCAGACAGCATGCATGGCTTGCAATTGTTGACATGGGGTATATGTAGGAGCTGTGGGTCACACTTGTCTGTACATGTCATGGACATATCACCTGTAACTACTCAGGAACATACAGAGCATAGCTGCATTTCCCTGAGTCTGTCAATACAGGTCATGTGTTTAAGGCCTACGGTCCTGTTATTTGGGTATGTTTGTAGGCATTGCATTTGGTGGACATGTCTAATGACATACATGCCACATGGATTGTTGTATGATATGATAGGTGTCATGAGTGACCAGTAGAAAGGGATTATTACTCTGTCAACATAGATATCAAACCCTATGTACTGTTAGCATTCAGCAGCCATGGACCTATCTTCCATGTGCATGTGTGTAATGAATGCAGCCACCTGTATGTACAAAGGACAACAACAGCTATAGTATTTTCATCTATGGTGTTTGAGTGTGGGATGTACATATCCAGGGTAGGTACGTCTAGGTCATATCCGACCATGAGAGTGTTGTTTACTGGTGTATAGCAACAGTCAACTGTGTTACTGCTGACAACATCCAAGGGACTCTGGTATGTGTACAACTGTCCTGGTTAAAAACTGTGGTATTATTGAATTGCATAACACATTATGCAACTGTGTCAGTACATGGATACGTTGCACAGTTGATGTAGGGCAAGGTACAGTCCACCAGTCAAAGGTTATTTGGTGTTGTACCATAATATTTCATACCACATTTATTATGTTTGGATCTGAGTTATATGGTGATAGTGCTATTGTGCACTACAGTGCCTTCAGCCAGGTGTTCCTCACTGCACAGATGTCAGTATTCCCCATTGCAGGTTCTACATTGAACAAGTGGATTATGAAAGCTACACATTTAGCACTGGTTAACATAAGCATCCAATGCAATTGTTTTGTAGGTGTCAGGGTGTTACTTCTGTGTTTAGGACATTTGCCTTGGAATGGCACTATATGGGTAAATGCAACCTAGATATTATCCACACTCCCTTGAATGATGGCTGTATGTGCTATGTGGCAAAGGCTTGTCTTCTTTCACTCATGTCATCCCGGAATGACAGACACTGGACAACCTCATCATTACAGCAGGACATTGGCTCGTTGTTTTAGTGAAGCAGTTGCCACTCATACCATGACATCACTGCAAGTGGCAGTATTGTGCTTGGTATCAAATTCTACATCTAAGGTGATGGACAGCAGCAGGTGTTGTGTAGATGACCAATGTGAGATATACTTAGTGGAACAGTCCTGCTAATAATGACAACTATTCACACAGGTGGGCAAGGTCATCCTGACACCTGCACCTCAGTACCATTAGACAATGGGGCTCATATATTATGTTTGCACATGCCACTTTTCCAACTATGATGCCACTGTCCACAACCTGATATCAATGTATGCCTTTCAGGGCAGCTATGTGTGTGACACATACTGTACTTTGCATCCAACTGTGTGTCCCAGTTAACCAATTGTCTGTCATGTCAGCACAGATGCATGATTGTGCATGCTTCACATATATATGACAGTACTTTATGTACATGTATGCATGTGTATCACACAGCACAGATGCAGATATATAATTTATGGGTCACATACAGGTATCTGTTAGTAAACCTGTATGATGTCCATATATACTGACAGTTAAGATGTACATAGTTGTAAACCTGTATGTTTACAATAGGAGTCCATTACAATGTGTTCTGTACATATCAGTGAATGAGCATGCCCACTGTGGCCTTCTGTAGTTAGAATCAGAGTGCATCCCAAACAGCCCTGTGCTAGCATGCCCACTGTAACCCTGTATAGCGATAGTAGTAGTCCATTCCACAGATGAACGTACTCCAATACAGGGCTTGGTGTGCTACAAATGCACCTCTCAGGCCTACCTATGTCTTAGCTGCAGATGATATGTCTTGTTTGTGCATACAGGTTGTAATGGACTCCTACTTTAAACACACAGGTTTACAACTGTGTACATCTTAGCTGTCAGTATCCCTGTTGATGTCCTCTATCTTAGAAGGACATTCTGATTACCTGGAAATGTGTAATCTCTGTGGCACATCTCTTGACTGCATAGTACTGTAATAGTGATCTGTAGATAAGCAGGAGTTCTGATCCCACCATTGGCAACTGTGTGTGTGTGTGTGTGTGTGTGTGTGTGTGTGTGTGTGTGTGTGTGTGTGTGTGTGTGTGTGTGTGTGTGTATTTGTGTCTGCATCCTGTCATGAGAGTAGGTTTTACTGGTTTCCAAAGAGAAACCACCGTTTGTACTGGCCTTTATCCTTGTCATCTGCTAAACCACCCCCCCCCTCCACTCCAAATAATCATTGCTGTGATGTCACCCAGCTCAGACACATAATCAGATTAACTGCAATTGTATGGGTTATGTGCCACATCCCCCAACTGCTTACCACTCTACTAGTAGCCTTTATATAGACATGTAAGCACAATACTGACAAGTGTTTGTGTGTTTGTATGTGTGTGTGACTACCCTGTAGCCAGGCATACACATGTGTTATGTCTTGTAACATGCTGCACACCATGGTAGTCATCTGTGGTGAGTGGAGTCTACAGAATATTACATAGATAGGAATAGAAAAGAATAGATAGTCAAGAATGACTACTGTTGGGTATGTTAGTTTCCTGTGCCACGTTCGAGCAGTGACACAGATGTGATCCCCGGGATGTATTTCTTTCCCATCATCACCCCCAAATTCCAAAATCCCTGGGGTGTATTTCCTTACCTATCAGTCCCCACCCCAAACTTCACATACACAACAACCATCCTTTCTCTGGTGAACTAATTCAAATTTAAATGTTATAATACAAGAGTTGCCTGTGTTTTGTGTACACTTCAATTCCTTTAGAATCCTTCTGTGTCACAAAGGGTGTTCAGAGATGTTTATGTATATGGCTATAAATGTGTCTGTGTATATACACACACACACACACACACACACACACACACATATATATATATATATATATATATTTAGTATGTATTTAAAACAGTTGTACATATATAGACTTGTCTATGTTGTTTCACAAAGTACAGTACATTAAAAGGTACTGTACATATACACACAAAGTGACTGTCCCATGTGTTTTCAGTACTATGGAATACCTGTAGTAAACAGTGTATTCTAAAAACCGTGAAACATGTATTTAATTCAAATGGCTTAGTGGTAAGTCCAGTGACTATGGTGTTCATGGTCCAGCATTCAAGACCAGCAAGGGTTGTTAGTAACTTTGTTTAGGCCAGAAAAAGGTGGGTGTAAATGTGTTTTTATGACAGTAAGCAGTGGGTAAACATGTTTAAAAGAAATGTACAACTCGCAGTACACTTGAAATGCCCTTCTTTGGTAATCCTGCTGATGTCATTCATTGTGAAATACACCTTTGGGGAAAAGGTACTTCAGTAATGTCTGTGGCGTGTACTATAACTGCATACTTCTGCAGTGTACTAAACTAGTTAGGTAGGGGTTTGAATTCCAGAGATGACAGGTGTGTGTGTGTGTGTGTGTGTGTGTGTGTGTGTGTGTGTGACTTGTATCCACTGTAGTGGTGGTTGTAAGTCTGGGCAATGTGGAGGGGGTTTTGCATATTTTGTATGTTGGCCATACTCTATATCACGTCAACCATACAGGGATAACAGATGTACATTAGCTGTGAGGCTGGGGTGCAAAGCAATACCCATACATGTGACATCAAGGCCAGCAATTCACAGTTAGCAACTTCACTATTACCCAGAGCACACACACAACCCATGTGTCATACGCACACACATGCCTAGGCAACAGCCAACATGTGAGTAGTACACTGCATATTGGTCACTGATTGTAACTATGCAGTGATAGCAGTGGGCTACAGAAGTCATGTCACCCTGGCCATCTGTCCAATATGCACGTATATGCACACAGTGCACCCCCACCATGTTCCCCAATGGACATCTGCACCACCTATGGTGCCTTCACATATGACTCACAACAGACATACCATGCCTGACAACATGCTTACAACTGCTTTATAGTGCCTTAATCACTCTGTATCCATTGGCCCTTTTTCTGCCTAGCAACAAAATAAACAACCTCTACTAGGCTTGAACCCAGGACCATGCACACCTTAGCCAAAGTGCTTTACCTCTAAGCCACCTCAGATATATCGAACCCTGCTGTATTCACAAACATATCATCTGGCCCAGTCATTCAAAAGTACTGAGAATGAATTCCAACATGTAGATGTATGTGTGTGTGAGAATATATTAATGTCTACACAGATACAAATGTGTATGCATACAGCTCTATATATATATATATATATATATATATATATATATATATATATATATATATATATATATATATATATATATATAGATAGATATAGATATAGATATACATAGCTATATATATATATATATATATATATAGAGAGAGAGAGAGAGAGAGAGATATCCACATATGTGTAAGCAGATATTTATATCTATATAGGTATATAAGGACATACATCTGTAGATAAGGTGGGAACATAGCAGAAACATATATGTCCACATGTACCATGAATGGGGTTGACCGGTACCATCAACAAACATCATGCGCGAATAAGTATTTCCCCCCACAGCCAAACATGTCTGCCCTGTATTACACTACCAACTGTTGCAGATCCCATAACCAGGACCTTACACAACAAGGCCACAAGATGTTGACAGTACCCCATCCCACCTGTATGATGTCAGGCTGGTATCAGTAACATATCATGCAGTTCAGTCAGGCTCATAATAACTCCCATTTTGCAGTCATCTGTTACCTTTGCTAGCCAGAGTCCCATACTGTTGGCCTGTACTACAGAGATGTAGATTTTAAACAACAGTGGTCCCAGGACTGAACCCTGAGGTACTCCACCTGTCACTTGTCTGGGGATAGCTTTGGAAGCAGTTACATCTACAGTTTGGGTTCTGTCAGTAAGCCATGAGGAAGCCATTTAGTGGCATAGGGATGCATGGCCTGATTAGTATGTTAATCTCTGTTTCCTGACTGGTGTATGGTATTGAAGGGCTTGGCGATGTCCACATAGGCATTGTGCATTTCCTTACCCTCTTCAACAGCTATGCAGACTGAGTCAAAGCAGACAATCAGTTTCAGGAGTCAAGAGTGGCCCTCCATGAGCCCAATCTGTGTGCGTCCAGTGTTTGAGGGTTGCCAATGTCTGTGTTCCAAACTTCCATGATAATGCATTCCATGGCCATGCAGATCATGCTTGTCAGACTGATGTGACAGTAGTTCCAGGGATCCAAGGTGGATTTCCCCCTTGTGGAGTGCGATAACTGCAGCTGTGCGCCACTCAGTGGGCACTAGGCCTGATGCAAGGTTATAATTACACATGACAGTCTGGTCCCATGGATGATGTATTTTTAGCTATGGATAGTGCAGTTTCTGCCTGTGTGGTCATGATTACTGGCCAATGGAACTCTGTTCATATTGCCATGGGCATTTCTTGGGGTGAGAGGGGGTGACTGTGGCACTAAACCAATCCACCAGGATATTGGCACAATCCATGGGAGCAGTCTGTGTAATGCCATCCTGTCATAGCTCAGAGCACTTCTCAGCATTGCCAGTTAGATTATGGACATAATATAGAATGCTGTGTGGTTGTCTATGGAATCTGTGGTGATTTTAGTTACATAACTAGCTTTGGAGGATTCCATGAGGAATCTCATCATCTTACTGTGGCTGGTAAGGGAGTTGTTTGCATCCTTGGAGTATCCCTTTTGCTTCAACAGTGTCTACCTTCTGTTGTATACTCTGTTAATGGCAGGAGACCACCAGACTGGCTTGCTTATTTGGGAGGTGAGCGTTGTGGTTCCATGTGGGATGTCAGGAATCATGTACAAGTAGATGTGCTGATACAGTACCTTAGTGCAGGATTCATCAGTAGAACTGCCAGCTCCTGTCTCCATGGGTGTCCCAAACATTGTCACTTCTGCCTTGAGTAGCATGAAGTTGGCTTTGGAGAGGTCCTTTATTGACAACTATATATATATTCTGTTCACATGTTCACTTTGATTAGCCCATGGCGGGATTACTGTGGTGAAACCTCAGTCTCATGTACTGTTTTGATGTCTTAATGGTTAGTTACTGTAACTATGATGTACAGGGTCCTGGGTTCATGCCCTGCAAAGGTGGGTTATTTTGGTCCAGCCAGGACAGCATTAATGCATACAGACTAATTGTGGCAATTTAGGTTAATCACACACAATACAATTCAAATGCCCTCCACTGGCAATCCTCCTGATGACCACTGGGGAGTACACCTTTAGGGAAATGAGTACTACAACAATCTCTGTGGTGTGTGCTATAACAGTATAATGCTGTAGTGTGATATAGAACTCTGGTAGGGGTTCTAGTCCCACACATGGGAGATGGGGATGCTTTTGTGTCTGTTCCTATGCCTGTGTGGAGAGCACTACATGTTTGGCTAGTCACACTCACTGCAATTCATTGGCCCTACTTTGGCAATCCTGCTGATGTCACCAACCTAGAAATACATCTCTGGGGATGCTAGAACCCAGTAATCTCTGTAGAGCGTCTTGTAATTGTGTACTGCTGTAGTGTGGTAAAGTAGTTAGGTGTCCTAATCCCAGACCTGGCAACTGTGTGTGTATTTGTGTCTCTACCTGAGTAGAGAACAATGCTTTTTAGAGTAGTCACACTCCATACAATTCACATACCCAACTTTGCCAAGGCATTCAGGATTAGGCTGCTGATGTCACCCACCTGGAAATACACGTCTGGGAACCTTATAGCCCAGTAATCTCTATAGCGCATGCTATAACTGTGTAATGCTGTAGTGTGATGAACTAGTTAGGTAGAAGTTCTATTCCGAGACATGGCAGGTGTGTGTGCTTCTCAGTTATATCCTGTGTGGAGGTAGCTGTGAGTGTCTAACAACTGGACTTGTTAAGGAGTGGGTTTTGTACTTTTACTATATGGTGAGCATATTATATGTCACAATGTCTATCTGAAGAGGATTACAGATTTCAATCAGCCAAGAGACTGGGTTGGCAAGCCATAACCCTACATCTGATAAAAGGCCTGGTAAACAAAGTAAGCAACCCTAATATTACCCAGAATACAGTCTGAACCCATGTCTCATACAGAAACACACTTGCCTAGAAGACTGATGCTATATTCCTAGTACCCTGCATATTGTTAACATGGTGTAATTGCAGTGGGCTGCAGATGGCATGGCACCCTGTCAACCAGTACAATAGGCACATAATTGTGGACAATGCACCATCACTATGTTCCCCACTGGATGCCAGCAACATATGTGGTGCCATCAAATTTGATCCACAAAGGACATACAATGTCTTAAACACATGCCCTGTATGGATAGATGCCACTGTCACCAGGGAATACCTGTATCATGCTATCAATGAAGGTGACACTGAGAACCAGCACATTTGTAGAAGGAATGGGCAGGTATGGACCGCCCCTACACCCTTCCTGCACTGCACATCCCTAGCTATCTTGCCTACTGTCTTTCCCTCATTGTGCCCCTTTTCTCCACCTTCCTGCAATAAGCATGTCTACACCTGTTTGTGCGGAGATAAGCAGGAGTAAGCACTTTTAAGCAGCAGTAGGGGGGTTTCAGCCTGTCTGCATGGGGGTTAGCACTGCCTATACAGGTTAAGTAATCTAGAAGCTAACCAAGTGTGAGAAACTGTATCCCACTGCACAAACACGCTAACTAGTAATTACATATGTTCACTTCTTCTTCTACTTTTAGCTTTTCCCGGTTAGGGGTCAACACAGTGGATCATCTGTCCGCTCATGATTTGCAGTGGAGTTTTACAGTGTCAAGTTGCCAGCCCAGCGCCCAACCTTCCACAGAAGGCACACACACTCACATCTAGGGCCAATTTAGAGTGTCCAATCCACCTACTGCATGCCATTGGGATACGGGAGGAAAACGGAGAACCTGGAGGAAACCCACATGACCACAGGGAGGACATGCAGACTCCACACAGAAGGCACCCCAGCTGAGAATCGAACCAGAGAGCCTTTTGCTGTGAGGTGGCAATGCTAACCGCTGCAATACCATGGCCGCCCAGTAATTATATATGTTTACTACTGCTTATTTATGCTTATACCTGCTTACTAGTGCCTTATTCATTATGACACTGACACCACTCCAGTTCACATTTAATTGTTATTATGCAGGTTATACAGCAAACGGATGTCAAAATCTGTTCATATACAGATTTCCAATGGAAAATTGTATGTGATGCAGTGGGATATGAACCAGGAATGTCTGTTCATTACGCAGATACTCTAACCACTACACTATTGCTGTGCAGCTTCATTTGCATATATACCCATATACCCCTGGATCCCAGTTCCCCAAACACCCACCCCAACACTTCACTGAGACAGCAGTCATCCATTCTCCAGTTGGAAACACAGTGTATCCAAACCACTACACATTGGCCCCTCCCTAATCCTCTGGATCCATCCCATGGGTTGACTCACTCCACGTATCCTCAGACATCCCAACCTTTTAGTCCACAAACATTGGTGAAATGAGTGACCAATAAGACACTATTCCCAATTTTTGCATTGTCCCACCTGGGATACGCATGTCTATTTCAAGATTAGACTCTATACCTCATTACTTCATTACTCCAGTTAGCAAGACACTACAATAAATTAATAACTCTATATGATAATGCACACGTTACACATGAAAACTAGTAATGTACGAGTTTGGCAAAATTATATTACAAATAGGACTGGTTTAGTGATTGGTGCTGACATAGCTGGTAAACCACAGGAATGATTCCACTATTTCATAGTGAGAAAGTCCTCACATTTTATTATTTTTGAGAACAGCACTAACTTCAAACAAAATACACACTTCTGAATATTTGCAGATTCGTCCTTTCCCTCTATCTTCTCGTAACTCTAATATAATAGTACTGCAATATACAATGGAAACAAAACAACTTATTTCGCTTTGGTATTTTATATCCCACCAAAATTGTGCAAAATGTTGCAAAGAAATAAGAATATATATATATATATATATATATATATATATATATATGTATAGATGACAAGCATTTCATGACAGTCTAAGTAAGGCCTGCACTGTTACAAAGGCCATGCATTTTGTATGTTATTGAGTCAGGATATATAAGCCACAGTACAGAGAAGAGGGTCACCATCTTTTCTGTAATGCACTATACATAAATGTTTATTTATTTAACATCTGCTAACTGAGTATGCAGACTGTTCCAACGACTCAGGACTCCATTCCATCATGACTTGAGCCTTAGAAGCCAAACAACACAACTAAACATACACAAGAATCATACCTCTCAACCTCTTAATGTAAGAAGTCTAGCCAAAGCCAAATATAATTGTGGGGGGCAAAGATTGGGACATACTGGGATCAATTCAATAGCTCTGCTTGACAGAGGCTCAGTAAATTGATCAATGGGGCGGTGTTAGCCGACACACCTTGGCTAGGCTTATACATGCCCTTGGGAAGATAGCCTAGTACCTACCTACGAGCCTATTACATTTATGTTTATGCACAACCTACTGTTGAGGTTTGTAGGGGCACTTTCATGTTATTTATGTCTGCAAAAGTAATGAATGTGGTACAGGGAATGTACTTCTACATATAGATGTATGCATGTGTGTATGCATATATATTTTTAATGAATGCACTGACCTCCATGAGGTGGTCCAATTAGAACTGGGCCATCTAACCCTGACACACCTGGATCCATAATTTCATACCGATGGTTCCTCCATCCCACCCGAGTTCAACATACATGCAAACCATCCATTCTCCAGTTGCTATCAAAGCCGTAACACACCTCCACACATTGCCCTCTCCCCAGCATTAGAGACCCTACACGTATGTTATCTCACCCCATGTATCATCAGGCTTTCCCACCATTTAGTCCTTGAACATACCTGCCCTGGCTTGTGTAGTGGTCGGAAGTCCAATCAACCTGCAATTTTTGGGTAGTCCCACCAGGGACTACCCTGTAATTATTTGTAAGGTAGACTTAGCAGATCGACAATGTTACTCCCACTGGTAGTATCCTGCCTTGGTTTGTACAGCAGTGATTTGCTCACCCCTGCCCAGCTTGATATGACATAAGATGACAGCACTAAATAATACAGGAGTTGCTGTTGTTTTCCTTCTCATTCTTTTTGTATGCTTTATTGTCATGATGTTCATTCTTCATATATATATATATATATATATATATATATATATATATATATATATATATTATATCTGTACACACACATGCACATACATCTACATAATTATATACATTTCCTATGCTGTTGCATGACTGCTGGATGATATGTCTGTGATAACATCAGATTTATGTATATCTGCCATGGCTTAGTGGTAAATCACATTGCCTGTGGCGTGCAGGGTTCTGGGCTTGAGCTTTGCAGAGGACATTTATTTTGTTGCTGGGCAGAACACGGGCCATTGGATACAGAGTGATTAAAGCACTTTTAAGCAGTTGTGAGTGGGTGTGTGCGGGTTTTTGAGATGGTAAGCAGTGCTAACTTCCGATTACAGTTTTTTTAATTCAGTTAGCTTCTACAATGCCTAATGTGTGTAGGCACTGCTTACACCCATGCAAATACACTTAAGCATGCTTACTAGTACTTATATATGTTTACTACTGCTTATTTGTGCTTAAACCTGCTTACTGGTGCCTTATACAATACGACACTACCACTTTAATTAAATGACATTAATTAAACATTTAATGCAGAACTCCAGTTCACATTTACATGTTATTATGTAGGTTATACAGCAAAAAGATTTTAAAATATGTTCATATACACATTCCACATGGAAAATGATATGTGCTGCAGTGGGACTCAAATCGTGAATGCCTGCTCGTTAGGCGGATGCTCTAACCACTATACTATTGACACTAACGTTGATTCTGCATGTTTTTTTCTATTTGGATGATTTTGACGTGTAAGCTACTCTAAGCAAAGGGCAGCGACACGCAAACATGCTGTGCTTCCCTTACACTTTCAATAACTGAGAAATACAAATGTAAAATAGGGACACGGGGAATTTAAATGTAATAGTTCTGGGGACAGGGGCTCAACATTCAACTACATGTTTGTGTGTTTACTCCTTTGATTTTATTACAGTGTTCATGGACACTCTTGCATGCTTTGCATACATTTCAGTATCCACGGACACTGAATTAATTGCTTATTATTAGAGGCAGGCTCTAATAGTAAGTATTGCAGGTTGTGCAACTGTGGGGGCATGTTTAAGCCTCCGTGCCACGCTTAAACATGCCCCCTGCACTCGCACACGTTTCCTGTGCACGTAGAGGGTGCAGCAGCGCGCCCTCATAAATATTCATATGGTGCTGCTGCACCATCTCTAAGGAGGATGCTCGGTGCAAGGCTAAAACCATCCTTGCACCGAGCTTCATGAATTCCGGTGATTGACTTGCAGCTTATGTTTCAGATAAATAATGCATTTCAGCATCAGCAAAGACAAAGCCTTCATAGCTAAAGACCCTGTCATTGCTTCCCAGGTGGGGAAATAAATTCAATTTTTCCATTTTGTAGGACACTGACTGATTACTCTATGAAGCTGAGGCCATTGCACACCTCAAATTCCTTTTCAATATACATTCATCTTTTATATGTTTAACCTCATTTGCCAAAGACATGCTTGAACATAGATTATTTTCTCCTCCCAGTAAATAAAGAAATGATCCAAAACCACACACTTTTCCCAAATGTAACACAACATCACACAGATTATTCATTTATTTATTTAACATTTGGTGACCAGAAAAGTTCAACTAGGACAGAGCCTGTTTTCAATGGAGGCCGGGGAGAAATGTTCCAGACATATGTCTTTGGAATGAAAAGCATCTAACCTCAATGTCTGTTCTCCCCCCACAAATTCTGTACCACTATCATTCCTCACTTTTTATATAAACATACTACACCTTTTTACATATGGCATAAACTATTTATTTATATTTTTTACTATCTGTTGTAAGAAAGAAGTGGCCTGCACACACATCCACCTATTCCATTGATTAATTCCATTCACATCCTTGTTGGCCAAGTCTGAAAAACTCCTATTATTAAAGTAATGATTCAATAAATATCTCACTATGGTACCTGAGTTATGCAGTGCTTTCCTCTGTATGACTTTAATCTGCTGCATCTGAATTTCCTCACCTTTGGTTGCTATAAATATTAAGTCACCAGTGTCTGTTTTACTTCTAAGAATTTGCAGAGTGGATATCTTCTTAACTGCACAAGAGAAAGGTGAACTCACTTTTATAAGAATAACTTTTTGCCATTTTTTTCATTTCTTCTAGGAGCTTCTTTTGAGACATAGTATTACTTCTTTTCCTTAGGCCATAGCATTTCCCATATATAAAGGTCTAACAGCTCCATCATTGATACACCGCTAAGTTTTCTTTTGCTGAAGGACCCATGATACAAACAATAGCCAGTGTGGCTAGAGCAGCATATAAAAATGATTCATACTGCATCTGTGAATGCACTTAATAAGGGAGAGTAACAGATCTAATGCCAGCAATTCCATTTGGTCCATGTGATAGGCTTGCATTTTTTATTCCATTTTCAATATCCAGTTGTCCAGTGTTTGTGGTAAAATCCACAAACCCACCACTTTAAAGGCAAAACTAAGTAATTCCTGATGCACTTTACTGTTCCTGCTTACACCTGTTTTATGGTAGGTGAAATTTAACTATCTTAAAATTAACCGCCCTGAGACAGATATGCATGTCACTGTGATAACAAACCAATAAAGGCACCAAAAGCCCTACAAGTCCCAATGCTGAACTTAAGCAGATAGTCAAATATTCTTTAATCAAACATTCAGCTTATACTATCTAATCTAGAATTGTTGTTTGAAGCAAGTTTACCTCTGGTGCTAAAGAAGAAAAACTGTAATAGCAAATGGGAATGACTGTTAGCAATATCATTACAATGACCTGTCCAACAGATCAGACTCTGTAGCACTACTTTGCTCAGAATCCTACCACTGTAGGCACCAGAATGGGCACACATTCCAGAAAAGTAATATCCCACAGAATTACTACCTACCATAGTGCTGTGGAGAAGGCCAACCAAACAATGTCCCTTTTAAGTAACCATACATACCTACAGCTCCTGATGCATCTGTAATAAATATCTACATTATTGTACCCACCCAGTTTTGCTGATAAAATGAAATCCCTTTATATTCCCATATGAACTAACTTCCTGAATACAGTCAAAAATTCCATTACCTGCCTTTAATTCCTAAAATTTCATGATATTGTGCCAATGTGAACTTGTCCAAGACCTTGTCAAAGTTTGGCATGGGGCCACTGCTCTGCAGGTAAATTTGAAAAGGGCCAGTAAGGACATAATGCACTTCACACATTCCCTACTCTGATTTTCTTCTTTGCCATCACCATCTCAATTGTTTTCCATCTTGGGTAACTTAAAGATTTGAGACAATGTGTCAGTTTTTCACACCCAAGAACTTTCATGTCCTGGAAGGCCTCTCAACCTTGTACATCACTAATGATACCCCTTTCTACTGACACATTTGCTGACAGCTCAGTATCCTTCCTTATACTGTGTTGACTGTCAGACCTTGGTGTCCTTCCTTGTACTGTGTTCAACTTCATCTATGATCAAGAAGTCATTTAAATAATGTACAGTACAGTTTTCAATTATGAGTATGTTGACTACAGTATACTGTGTAAGGTGGTGCTGAACTTTTTAAAGGTGGTGTAGACATCTGCACAGCCCATAGGCAAGAGCCTGTGATATAAGTACTTATTATTCATCTGCAGACCCAACAAGTTAATCCTGACTCCCTCATCCAGTGATGCATATTTAAACTCTGTCACCTTTATGCAAGCACAATCATTCACTGACTTAATCCTTCTTTGGTTAAGAGAGCTGGGGAGTGAACCAATATTCTGCTGGTATTTCTTTGGAACTAACTCTAATGGAGAAATCTTGAAGAGATTGAATGGTGGCTCCTACAACAGGGCCTGATGCCCTACCAACCCTCTCCTCCTTGTCCAGAGACGCATAATATACATGCTGCTTAACTTCTACAGACTTCAGATTCTTGCATTCAAGTCCTTCTAATGATGGGTCAGCCTGCAAAGAAAATAAAGTCACAACCACGCACCAGAAAGTGTTCTACTTATTAATCTGGACAGCACTTTACTGTGTCCTAGTAGATATCCTATTTAACTTAGTGTTGATCTCTGAATTTCTGTGGCTCCCCCTTAATGGAAAATACTCCCCCTCTTCTCCCCCAAAGGAACCCTTTGCCATGGCTGTTTGTGTTGTGAATGAGCTTCCCCTTTTCATTTTCCTTCTCTAGTTGACCAGCTAACTGTTTGTGGATACCCTTACTGCCATCCCTCTGAAAGCATCTGAAGCCTGGATGCATCTCACTAAAAATTGTGCAAACAAGTACATATTAACATAACATCTGGGTGCGCTCAGTGGTTTTAAATGCCCATCATGACTAGCCATTACCACTGACTTCTTTCGCTTCTATGTCCTGCTGTGAATATCCAGCACAGCCCACAACCAAGTGTTAAAGAGTTTTACTGGTGGCCATTTCCTCCTGAAGTGTTAGTCTTTAACTAGCCGGGCCTGTCCTCCCCCTCATCTTCTATGATGAAGTCGTAAGAAGAAAATATAGGGATCACCTTTTCCTCACTACTGATTTATAATCTTTTCCAGCAGACAGAAACTGATGGACCAGACCTCAACACTCCTGAGATCACTAGAAATTCCAGAGAAAACTGCACTGCATTAGATGGGGCCCCTATCTAAATGACAGGTTCAGCAAGGTATTGAGGTATCACTATTGCAGTCCCAGGAGTTTTAATTTTCCTAAGCCTATATTGGCATTCAACTTTTCCATGTGTTTCTGCTTCACTGAATCAATAAACATGTCAATATAGTATATCATTATGCAGCATTGTTCTTACCATAAACCATTACCAGATGTCATATTCGAATATTATCGGTATGGTGAACAAGAAGAAAATGAACTTTTCTAAAGATCCCACCTCCAGTTCTTTTATCTGCTTTACAATATTCAGTTTTTCATTTACAGCTGGTTTAGAATTTGAATCTCATTTTCAAGTAATTGCTTTTTGGCAGCCAATAGCATTAAAATTGGTAAAGCCTTAGTACGTCTAGGCAATTCAGATCCTCTGTCCCACTTCAGAAAAAATATTTCCTTAAAGATATTTGCTCCTCCAACATTTCTGACAGAGTACTCTGCACAGATTTTTTTTTTTTAATTTTCCAATTTATTACACTCCCAAAAACATGTTCACAGTTATCTCTCTCATTCCCATCACACCTCCAGTGTTTGCTATCTACCTGAGGAAAAAAATCTCAAGTATCTTCGGGGTATAAAAATACCTATGCAACCACTTCGAAGCAAAAATCCTAAACTTTCTGAACTTTGCTGCAGACCTGGGAGACATACAGATGCCCTCTTAGTGTTCATTTCTAAATTGCCTTTTCAGTCTCTCTTCACAATCTTTTCTAACTTCCTCTGATTGCTTCTTACAATTATCACTCAGTATTTTATATGCCCTAATAATTACCCCTATTTTAATAGCCACTTCTGCTCTGCACTCAACTAAAAACTCTGTCAGAGCCAGTCTTTTACGTAGCATTCCTGTATACTTTTGTCTTTGACTATACTGCTGTATCAGTCCCTGGCAGGTCAGGTAATATATAACCTGCAGTCCAAATGCCTGATTAGCCTCATCCAATACTACTATTCCTTCCCAATACCTTGATCCCTTTGCCAATTTTCTCCAGGAAAATTCCAGACTCGCTTGTCTATTTTACCCCTAGTTACAGTCATCTCAATTGGCAAAATTTAATTTCTCCATTCCCATATTGGCTTGGTTCTTAAAATACTTTCTTCTGTTTTATGAATATAATATACTGAATGGCTGTTGTTATTCACCTTAGGGATCTACATCCAATATCCTACTCTCTTCTTATTGCCTGAATGTCTGTGTGTTTCATCATCATCTCTTTCTATTTTGATTTATAACCATCTACTTGTGTTATGTACATGAGCCTTAGCAGGATATTTCTAATATATCCATTCAAATCAGGTAATTCTAAACCATTGTATCTATAGGGATGATCAACTTATCCCACTTAACTCTTGCCCTCATCCCCTCCTAAATATATTCTTTCAACTCTTTACTAATTGTCCTCCATAAGAAATTATTCTCTGTTTAATAAAAATATGCCTTACCTGTGTATAAAACTAAAAGGACTGAAAACATTTTCACTGCTTATATCTTGCTATTTATATCCATAATCAATGAGCTACCAGCATCTATTCCCATATATCCTTAGTTACCATTTAAATCCATGTACTTCATCACATTGTGATCAAATAAACAACAAAACAATCAAAAGGGAGCACAAAAACTGGAACAGACGGGGGGGGGGGGGGGGGGCAGTGCAAGTTTTATCATTCACCAGCAACCTTGAATTATAGCAAATGATTAAATTCCCCCCTCCAAGAAAAATGAACAACATTACAAGTTGGTGGACTGGTAGAGTGCTACATATGAGTGCAACAAGATGTCTCAGCAAAGAAACTATTTTTATAACCTCTAAAACCAGTAAAGACCCTAAATTCCTAATATATTTCAAATTAAGCCTTCTAATAATTGAACAAAGCAAATGCATAACATATCCAGAGGGATGCACAGGTTTCAAACTATTTTACTCACTACCACCTTCCAAGAAGACACAGAGCCATTATATTACAGCAAGTTATCCATAAAGCAGAATACTTGAATTATAGAATACCTTGGATTCAGAAGGAAAAATAGACAGAGGTTTATGCTAAATCTGTCCACATGTATATTCATGGCAATCTTCAGGCCTGGGTTGGTGGTACCATCTGATATCAGCTCATGACAGTGCTGAGTATTGTTTCTGAGAATCCTGACATAATTTAAAAAGCCTTTTATAGTTATTTTTGGATGAATGTTTATCTCATACATGGGCTAACTGGTTTTGATTTTTTTGTCTTAGTTCTTTTTTCACATTTTCATGATTACATTTATAGTAGAGGGCTCTCAAGATTTTTTCTCGTATAGTAGAATTTGTTATTGCTGGGGATCCACCAATGGAGTTTGTTTCAGACCTTGGCATTATAATTGTGTTGAATAACTGCAACGTGACATTAGGTAGGAGTAAAAAATCAGTGGTAAATGCAGTGATTTTAGCTACAGGGTCCTCATATGATGGAAAGCTTTTAAATTTCATAATATATTGGAATCTTGTCCTAGGAAGTTTGTCTTGGAGAAGTCTCTAAAGACAGAAAGATCTGAGGCCACTTTTGGCTAGTATATTACTGATTATTACCAAGGCACAGTGGTTGTATTTAACTACCAAGTGGATAAGTATAAGTATGATGCATAATAGTAGCTTATTTGTGATAAGCAGATCTTGAAGGTCTGAGTCCTTAGCAGGACATAATTTTTCATAGGCTACAGGCATCATAATAGGCGCACTGTTGTTGACCATAATATGAACGGTAGATGCAGTTGTGGATACCAAGATACATATGAATTTTAGGACTTCCGATATAGTGCAATCCTAGCAGGTGGTGGTTGTTGGCTTTCCTATCCATGCTATACCCAATAGAAATTAAAAAAAAAAACATCTGGGTAGTATAGAACTGTCATGAAACTTGTAGACTGGATGATGATAAGCAAAAAAAGAGAAGCAAGGAGTTGGTAAACAGGAGTAGCTGAAGGAGGCAGCTTCCAACTGGCAGAAAAGAAGAAAAATAAATTGGGAGTTCATGCACAGAAACTGGAGCAGAGAGGTGGAATGATGACAGAGCTTCAAGTGAAACTTGTTAAAGTGAATGCTGAAATGGCTCCAGCAAACAAAACTTCCCTGGAACATGTGAACAAAGCAGTAAAATATTAAATGAAGTAGAAACCCCACTATCATACTATGAAGATAAACTAGGGGCCATACAGAAAACAAAAGGAAAACCAAAACATGAGCATTTTAAAGAAGGAATCAACATAAGATATCAAGGAAATATTAATAGATGTAGAGGACAGAGAAATAAGGTGGAACGTTTAAGATTAATTAACATCCCAAAAAGTGCAGAAGGAAGACTCTGTAAAGGATTTGTGATTAAACAGCTGAGTAAGTGCACCAACATGCCAGGGGAGTGAATTCAGCTAGATAGAGCCCAGTGGCTATATATGCCACAGAGACTGGTCTCTTGATTTCCAAGTTCTACTGTAATGGAAGTACAAACCTTCCAGTTGAAGAAGCAACTGTTAAGTCAAAAATGGCAGAAAGGTGATGACCTGCAAGTGTGTGTGTGTGTGTGTGTGGGGGGGGGGGCATTTATCAGGATTATTCACAGGTGATAGAAGTACAAAGAAATAGATTTACAATATACCTAAAACTCTGGAAAAGCATGGAATTGAAATTCAAACTGATCTACCCAGCAGTCTTCAAAATGTCCGTCCCTAATAATGCTAAACATTCTTGGACCCAGATGCTGTCAGGAAGAAGTGAAGAGGTCTGGACAAATAATTCAACAAGAGGGCCAAAATGAAGATGAGAATGGAACTGGATAGCAAAACCAGTAATGAGTGAGAAGTTTGTATGAAAGATAGACAATTAATGCTTTTCTTTTCTTCAGTAGGAAGGTACAGGACAGGATACAATGTATGGGACGGCACAGCAGGAACGTATGAGAGTTGATGAATGAGCAACAATATGATGAGAAAAAAACAATCACAGCAAGAACAGGACAAGGCCATGGGATTAATGTTTCCATGAAATGTGGACATAATCGAATTGCTTAAAATAAATAATTGTGAGTTTGATATTGTTAATAATTGCAATATTGTATTATCTCTTACTCTATGACTGAAAGAGGGTTGGAAATGAGAGGAAGGAGGGAATTTTCTTTTAACTACATTAATACGTCTGTACACTAAAACTTAACCACAGACAAGTTTGTTACATTTATGAAAAAATGTTTGAGGGAATGAAGGCAGGGAACTAAGTAAAGTTTTATATAAGAGTTGAAATGTATCACAGTACAAATGCATAACATGAATGCATACTGCTAAGGGCATCAATGCTTAAGCTGATTAGTAAAAGAAAGTAGAGGAGTGGAGAACATTCAATGGGTGTGATGGTAGGAGAAAACAAAACAGTGATTAGTGAGGAGACAGGGTGAGAAATAAATGTGAATGAGATGAGATAGATCGGGGGAGAAAAGAATCACAGAGACAGAATTAGTATACTGAGGCTACAGAAAGGGAGAGATAGCTGAAGTGAATGAAGGATACTGTTAGCCCTTAAATGAGACATAAGTTAACAAAACTTTAGCACTGAAAGGACAATGGCTTAAGGTTCAGAGACAGTTAACAAAAAAACAACAAGGGGTTTTGAGGATGTCTTAATAAAAAATTGCTGTAGACGTAATTTAAGGAAGATTGACAAAGGGGTGCAAGGGATAAGAGGAGACAAATAGTGTGAGTTAAAAGAAGGGTGAAGAGCAACACATCACAAAACAGCAACAGTGTGATAAAGTTCAGAAAGATTAAGTGGGAGTTGGGATAAAAAGGGATGTATGTTCATAGTTATAAATTAGTTGTTGGTTGGTTTGTTAAAACAGTTGTTTAACATGCAAAATAACAATGAGAAGAAATATGAACAGTCAAACAAAACTGAAATAAGGAGAATAATAGGAAATAGGAATCCATCTGTCATATGGAAAAGAAATAAAACAGAGGCATGGGGAAATAAAAAAAAAGGTTTATCTAGCACAAAATGGCAATGACAGTATTGTCTTGGAAATTAAATGGCCTCACAGACAAGATAAAAAAGCAGTAGATATAAAAATATATTAGGGATAGAGAAGTAGGAGTAGCAATATTGCAGCAGACACATTTTATAAAGACTGAGCATGAGGAACAGGCCCCAGGATTCATGAAGCTCAGTGCAAGGACAACGTTAGCCTTGCGCTGACCATGCGGCGTACAGATGGCGTAGCAGCATCACATGCATATTAATGAAGGCATACTGCTGTAAAGGCCACGTGCATAGGAAACGTGTACGAGTGCTGCACGGAGGCGTGAACATGTTGGCTGCATACGCGCAACCTAAAATGATGACTAGTACAGCCTGCCTCTAATAGTAATCATGCCTGTCAGTGTCTGTGGATAGTGAAATGTATGCAAAGCATACAAGCCATCTTCGCGAACACCACAATAAGAAGTAAACACAAAGGCACGTAGCTGAATATTGAGTCCCTGTCCCTTGAACAAATGATATTTAAAACCCCGTGCCCATATTCCATTATAGTCTCGCTAGTTATACCAAGTGGAAGCAAAACGCATCGTGTTAGCACACCGCCAATTGCTAAGCCTAGCCCAATAGTTTGGGTTACCACCTGTCCTTCATTGTGAGGGACAGTCCCCCTCTAGACAGGTGTGTCCATGCCAAAACCATTATAAATGTGAAATGTCCTGCGATAGTAGGACATGATTATGTCCCATATTTTATGTAATAGTCCCATACAATACGTATGTCCGTATATAAAATACCTATATGTTACAAGAAACAGAATAAGCAAGTAAACGAAACAGAATAAGCAATTACACTGCTACAACAATAAAAGCTTATATGTTGGCATGAAACTAAAGTACTATCCTTTGTAATGACTGTGGGTATGTGTTGGCCTGTAAACTCAGATGTGTGCCACGAAAATGTCCCATCCAGGTCATATGAAAAGGTGGCAACCCTACCAATGGTCAGAGCATTCGCCCAATATCTGCCCATTCGCGGTCCAAGTCGTCCTTGTCAGGACGGCCCATAGATGAATGAACGGGTATTACCTGGGTCTACCTACCATGTCATTAAAGATAAGTATTTGCGTGTACCTATGTGTGTGAAGTACAGCATGTGGATGATCAGAAATGCTAGTGTAGACCTCACAACTATATTGGTCCCAGAGATATGTAGTGTACGCAATGTGTTCTGTTGACTGTGCCATGGGCCATCAACTAGAGAAGGAATGAATGGTGTCTGTGTAATATGGGGGTGGGGGGTGATGGGTAATGTAATAATTCACCAAGGGGAGACAGGGTTGGATGCACAATAGATGAACTGGAGGTCTATGAGGGAGCAGTGGGTGAATCAGGAAGATAACCAAAGAACAAATATACACATCCGCAATACAATCCCACAAACATGTGAATATTAAAAAGTGCAATACACAAGTACAGAAACGTTACCGGCACATACCCACATAATGGTCTGGCCTGAACTGAGCCATCCAACCCCAACACACTTGGATACATAATTGAATACCCATCATCCCCTTCACAGCACACCACCGCCCTTCCTGAACGTCCACCAAAACCAGCCATACTCGGGCTGCTAGATAGGCGCGGCCATATCTGCACATAGTGACCCCTACCCATATCTAGTAGGCAGACTCACCCTAGGCAGTCTCAGGATTGCAAACTATGTATCCCTTGCATGTATAACCCTGCCTTACAGCCGTAAAGCAAAGAAGGTCATCAGTCCCCACAATTTTTGGAAATCCCTCATGGGATATGTATCTGTTCTAAACATTAGACTTGGTGTCAAGACACGATGCCCAGTCCTGTATACATCTGGACACAAGTTATATGAGCAGTAGTTGTCCACAAGACTGCTCAGCCTCCAGCCAGTCCTGCAGAACCTATGACCCAGGATTAAACACCTGACCGTGATGTACGTCTCCCCATGTGCTTTATCAGGAATATATACCTTACACATTCACATAGTGGCAGTCGGATATAGGGTGTTTAAGGCACTTTAAAGCAGATGTAAGTAGGGTTACCACCTGCCCCACCTTGTGAGGTACAGTCCCTTTTTGGGCAGTTGTGTCCAAACCAAATATAATACAATGGCAAATGTTCTGTGATTGTAGAAAATATGTCCCATATTTCATGCAACAGTTGCATAAAACAGTTATTTCTGTATGTAAAATACTTAAAGTTACAAGAAACAGGTTAAGCAACTAAACTGCTGCAGAAATAAGCTTTCATTTAGGCAAATAAGTAAAGTTCTAACCTTTGTACTGACCAAGGGTATGCGTCGGCCTGTAAAATCTGATCTGTGTCCCAAAAATGCCCCACTTTGGCCATATGAAAAGGTGACAACCCTAGACGTAAGCGGGTATGCAAGTGTGTATGCGCGACGGTAAGTGGTGGTGATTCAACGGTATGGGAAATGTAAATGAGCATGTAGGTGCATTTGCATGTGTATGTACAGACCGATACACACACACACACACACACATATATATATATATATATATATATAGATATGAAGAATGAACATGGTCACAATATAGGAAATCTCTGTAATCCCCATAATAGTTACTGCTGTTATATATCAGGATGTCCATAGGTGAGCACACCTCAGCATCCCCAACCACAGGTAGAATGCTAAAAATGGAACGAACGATCTCCCCATGCTAGGTCTGACTTTCAACTAGGAACATGGCAGTCCCGGTCCACAGTCAGACAAGCCTAAACCAGGTGACCATATGAACACTCTGACAATTGAACGCATGTATTTGCCAGGACTATAGGC
>NC_056729.1:128290338-128455338 GCF_019279795.1 Protopterus annectens
CATTTACTAAAAACATATATATCTCCATAACATCAACTCATTAAAATAATCACAATACAAGCTAAATACATCCATATAGGTAAAATACAAACTAAATATATACATATAAATAGTTGTTCCTACTAACTCAGTAAGGCTTTAGTGATCTTTGGTGATGTGCATACCAGGATCGTGCGCCTGAGGGACAGGGGTGAGGATAACAGTAGTATGTTATAATGCATATTACAAGGGTTTCATGTGTCCAGTGGGCAAGAGTGCAATGGACAGCTATGTATAGGGGAGATGGTGTTCTAGGAGCCGAATGGCCTTATATGTCCATAGGTGAGGGTCAGATGTTGGGGAAGGAGTGTAGGTATGTCCATGGAGGATAGGTAGGAGCACAGAAATGACAGTATACAGGGTTGGTATATGACACATGTGGGGGGGGATGCACCTTGGATGGGGATTGGTCTTTGGCATTCAAAAGCCCATGGGAACAGTGGTACAGAGGTCCACAGCCATGGGCAACTGCCACTGCACCTACACAGCTGCAAAGGAGGCAGTGCTGGGGGCTGTCCAGGAGGGGAAGCATCACCCTGTAAATGTCACACTTTGCCATTGATCTGGTGTATCTGGCTTCGTAACCCCTTAGGGAGCTACCAATGCAACACGTCCAGGACTGCATAACAGCAGATATGTACCTGTCTGGTCCCGCTCCGAAGGGGGACATGCTCCATCCTCAGTGGTGGTACCACCAGAAGGTGGTGCAGAGCCAACAGAGGTTGATGGCTATGGCTGGGCCCCAGATGTGCTAGTGCCCGGTGCTATGGTCGGCTGAAGTGGGACAGGAGGATCTGCCAGGACCTACCAACCCATTCAGCCTATGGTGTTGCATTTTAAACCCAGATATGGCTTAGTGATAGACAACAGCATACAGGATTACCTACGACAGTATGCATAGATATCATCAGCAACCAAACACAACAGATGGTATACATTTGCAGAGGGAGCACAACACATGCATATATACCACATGCCAACTGTACAATGTGTAGTAGATGTGTGATCACAGCTATGAACAGTTGCCCATCATTGGCTTGTCACTGGAAATCCCACACAATGTCAATCATCCCACTGTCTCATGTGACACATGTACAGTCAGGGATGCGATGGCAGTAACACATCCCTATCAACATGTACTGTCTGCAATCCTCACACCATGCTTCTGCTGTGCACAGAAGTGTGTTCAGTGTGTATCACAGGAAACAAATGGTTGCACACACTGACCAGTACACAGATGGCCCTACAGATAGGGGTCCCTCATGAACAGAGTACTGTCATGTCTGTATTATAAAATGCAGAATAGCCATTACCACACAAATGTAACAGGCAGTAGTCTCAATGCAGCATAGCTACACTTACATGCTGTAGTTGTGTGGCACATCACCCTCCTGTCTTTAGGCTATTTCCCACTGTGTAAAATGATTGAGGTACATCCAGATATCATCTGCGATGCCATGTCTGAACACCATATCCAGGTACCACTCACAGTGACTGTCATGGCCAGATAATAACATGTTTCCCTAGATAGTGTACTGTGTTTATCATGTGGATGGCTATGGGAACACCATCACACTTGTACCACATGCAATCAGCTAGAGGAGGACTGCAATAGGTGCAGAGACCATCACCTGACCATTTCCATCTCTTACACTACACATGCTGCTGCTGTGCAAGTGTACACCTTCACATCCACCAGAGAGTGTGTGTGTGGGATAGGCAATGTACACCAGGGAAGGGCTTGGAGACTTAATCATAAGCATCATCTGCCAAACGCCGAATAGTACAGGGGCAAACCCCTGACTACTCATTACTATTACATGTGCATGACCTTACTACATGTGCCACAAAGGTGACATGTTGCTGTGCTGTAAGAACATGTGTGTAGGTGAGTGAGTGCCATCTGAAACAGATATAGTAGACATACATTAGGTGTGGCACACATGTCAGTCTACGTGAACGGATGCCATTGTCACCACAATCTCACTCTAATGTACATGAATTGACACCTTTGCCAGGGCGATAAATACACAATGTAACTACTTAGTTTGCCACACAGGAACACATACACCACAGGGGATATCTGGAGGTTCTATGGGCTAGGGCATGTGAAAGTGCTTGACAACTGTTGGTATGCCAATGAGGTTTACACTGGGAGTGACTGTGGTTGGGAGAATCACAACCCACATGTAGACACAGGGTGCCAGTGCTAGCATGCAGGTATGCATTGCTCCATGGGTGCACAGTGTTTGGCTGTGCAAGATGGCTGTACAAGGCTGGGTGAGGGGTAATCCTTGAGATTGCATCACCCAATAATGGTGTGCAGTGCAGGGGTGTAGTGTCTGCAATGTCCCACACAGATGGGTACTGCATTATCTGGCCTGACATCCTGGTTACCAGTGTGTAGGGCCATAGCTTTGCAATGCATGCCATGTCTGTGTTTGATAGTCCTTCACATGGACATTGCCTGGGATGTGCATGTCCCACAATACTGTGCAGTGACATGTACAGGTTTACCTGGTTTGGCAGATACATGTAGTGTACACAGCCTGTTATACCCCGATATGCCAATACTGGCCTGGTGTGGCGAAACCTACTTATAGTGAGCAGGTCGGCCTTGCACCTGCATGGATAGTATGATACAGGTATTCCATGGTATCAGTGGCATGGGTCCATACAGGGCACATGTGTACAGCACTGTCTGGCCTTAGAGGATCACATTTGATGGCACCACATATGTTGCAGGCATTCAGTGTGGAACACAGTGAAGGCAAAATGTCTGCATAATTTTGCCTATTGTACCACTGTACAGGGTGCCATGTCCTCTGCAGGCCACTGCAGTCACACCATGCCTACTATCTGTCCTAAATGTGCATGTTACTAGCAACATAGTGGGATATCCTAGGCAAGGTTGTATGTGCATGGCACATGGGTGCGGGACATATACCGGGTACTAGTAAGGTTGCATACTGAGTTCACCAGCCCTTTTGCCAGATGTATGAGTATGACTTGCCAACACAGTGCCATGGCTGACTGACAGCTGTCCTCCTCTTGAGGTGGCCAATGTGTCATAAGGTGGATACTATATAGGAGAACTACAAAACCCGCTCCCAAACATGTACAATGGTAAGACAATCACGGCCACCTCTACACAGGCTCTGACAGACAAACACACACTTGCCATGTCCTGTATACAAACCCCTACCATATCACACTGCAGCAACATGCATGTAGGGCACGCACTACGGTGAATACTACAAAGCACTGTACTTGTCTCATGCAGACACACACACACACACACACACACACACACACACACACACACACACACAGTTGGCATGTCTGGGATTAGAACACTGACCTAACTACTTTACTACACTACAGCATTACCCAGTTACAGAACGTGCTACTGAGAGTACTGGGACACAACACTCCCAGAGGTGTATTTGTAGATGGGTGTCATCATCGGCCTTGCTAACGGTGGGTATAAAATATGTATGGAGTGTGAGCAGTATAAAATCATTACTCACTTCTCAGGCAAACGGGGACACCCCCGCAAGTGTGGGACTAGAACACCGACCTAACTACTTTATTACACTACAGCATTACGCAGTTACAGAACACACTACCGAGATTACTTGGACACAGCACTCCTAGAGGTGTATTTGTAGATGGGTGACATCATCGGCCTTGCTAATGGTGGGTATAAGAAATGTATGGAGTGTGAGTAGTATAAAAGCATTACTCAGTTCTCAGGCAAACGGACACACACACACACACACACACACACACACACACACACACACACACACACACACGGCAAGTGTGGGACTAGACCACCGACCTAACTACTTTATTACACTAGAGCATTATGCAGTTACAGACCGCGTTACAGAGATTACTGGGACACAGCACTCCCAGAGGTATATTTGTAGATGGGTGACATCATCGGCCTTGCTAATGGTGGGTATAAGAAATATATGGAGTGTGAGCAGTATAAAAGCATTACTCGGTCCTCAGGCAAATGGGGACACACACACAAACACACACACACACACACACACACACACACACACACACACACACACACACACACATGGCAAGTGTGGGACTAGAACACCGACTTAACTACTTTACTACACTCCAGCATTACACAGTTACATAACGCGCTACCGAGATTATTGGGACACATCACTCCCATAGGTATATTTGTAGATGGTTGACATCATCGGCCTTGCTAACGGTGGGTATAAGAAATGTATGGAGTGTGGGCAGTCTAAAAGGAATTTATAGTCCACTGGCAAACAGGAACAGACACACACAAACACACACACACACACACACACACACACACACACACACACACACACACACACACACACACACACACACACACACACACACACACATGCCAGTAGCGGGTAAGGAACACCTGCCTATTTACAGATTACTATTACAATACTACATACTTATGAATCGCACCACACAGACTACACATATCAAGGCTGTCATTATGACCGTCTGGGAATGTGGACATCAACAGGGATGCTGGCAGTTAAGATATACATACCTGTGAACCTGTATGTTTAAACTAGGAATCCATCCTGACCTGGAGTATGCCCATCTGTGGAATGGACTACTACTACTACCATTATACAGGGTTACAATGGCCATGCCCATACACAGAGGCACATAACTGACACAAAGTGTCACTGGGCATGCTCACACAGTAGCACAGGGCTGTTCAGAATGAACTATATGTCCATCTACACAAGGATATACTTGGCATGCTCATACACTTAGTAGCCCAGGGCTGGTCAGAATGCACTACTATGTATCCATCTACGCAAGGATATACTGGGCATACTCATACTCCTAGTAGCACAGGACTGACTGGGGATGCACTCTGGTGCTAAACATGGAAGGCCACAGTGGCCATGCTATTACAGGTAGACATAAAGAACACATTGTAATGGGCTCTGGTGTTAGTAGTTGTCATTGTTAGCAGGAACTCTGCTCTACATATATTTGACACCGGTCTTTTACACAACATCCGCTGTCATTCTGAGATGACATGGCTGACAGTAGGCAGGCCTTTGTCACATATCACATGCATCCATGATTCAAGGGAGTGTGGATATTACCCAAGTCGCATCTGTCCACACAGTGCCATTCCAAGGCAAATGTTCTAAACACAGGTTAACTCCTATACACCTACAGGACAATTGCATTGTTTTCTTATGCTAACCAGTGCTAGATGTGTAGCATCCATATTCACAGCTGGTCACTGTAGATCCAACAATGGGGAGTACTGACATCTGTACAGTGAGGAACACCTGGTTGATGGCTCTGTAGTGCACACTAGCACTACCACCATATACCTCAGAACCTAGCACTACCACCATATACCTCAAAACCAGACATGTGGGCCATAACACAGGTATGGACTTCTCCAGGTGGTGTACCCACATACATAAAGGCCACTCACATGTACTGACCGGTCCCCCCACAAAAGGCATCACAGATGAGCCATGTGCAGGACACAGTGTCACATGCTGCATTCTAGGATGCAAACCTCAGACTCCACCATGCCCTCGGACCACCAGCATGCAACCATACATGTTGTATGACATAGAAGAGTACACTACCATGTGACCCTTGACCTGTGTACTGTACTAAGCTCTACATCAACTGTAGAAAGTACACATGTACTGACACAGTTGCATCATGTGTTATGCAATGCAATGATACCACTTTCTGTGACCAGGTTAGCTGTACACATACCAGGGGCCCTCGGTACTTACCACAATTAGCAGATGACTGTTGCTGTACACCAGTACACACCCTCATGTATGGATATGACAAACATGTACCTGCCCTGGGTATGTACATGCCACACCCACAACATACCTGTAAATAGCGTAGCTGTGTTGTCCTTTGTGCAAACAGGTGGCTACAGCCATTACACACATGCACATGGAATGTAGGTCTATGGCTGCTGAATGCTAACAGTACATAAAGTGTGATATCTATGTTGACAGAGGTAACATCCGCTCTGTACTGGTCACCCATCTATCATACAACAGTCCATGTGTCATGTATGTCATTACACATATCCACCAATTGTAATGCCTACAAATATGCTCAAATGTCAGGATTGTAGGACCTACACACCTGTACACACAGTGTTGTGCATTCAGATAACATGCGTGTGCAGTTGCTGATGTATGCAGGTGACGTGTATCCTAGTACATCATGCAATTGCAATGCAGCCTCAACATTGCCAACTGTATATGGTGATATGCTGAATGTACAGAAAGATGTACCACAGGTATGGACAGATGTGTGGAAATAACAAAGTGGTGGGGCATCTTTGCAGATGGATGTTTGCTGTGGACAGCTCACAGGTGTGTCACAAGCGGTCCTACAATACTCTGTGTAACTGGTAAGCAATGGTTTCATTAATTGAAAGTCATAACACACAACTTAGACAGCGGTCAGGGTGACAGCGAAGGCAAATCACTTGACACCTGTTAATAGTTATGACGTTCCTAGTGCATATATCAGCACTGTTGCCACAGGAAGTGTCAGTGCAGTTTGTAACGAGTGCAATACTGCTGTACATCTGACATGTATAACATGAGCTAGGCAAGTCTGAGATTCACAGTACTGGCATGTGTGGTTGCGTGTGTGTCCATATATGTCACATATTGTAGGGAATACATCTCAATTGTTACTCACTCTCCTGTACACTAGTATACACATCTGTACAGACTGCAATGTAGAAAGCAGGACATAGGCAGGGGCGTGTATCTCACACATGTGAGGTATCTGTATGTGCATGACATAGGTGTATTATTTACTGAATGCCACAGTGTGTGTATGTAGGGCTGACTGGTCCCTAGGGTGAGGATGTATGTTACCATACTGAACTGGTAAGACCCTTCCCACCATCCAGGTGATGCATTCTACTATCCGTGTTGATGTCCCCAATCTTAGGCCGTACTGACTACCTATACATGTGTATTCTCTGTGTCACATCATGTAGGTGCACAGTACTGTAATGATGATTTGCACATAGGCAGGGGTCCTCATCCCACCAGTAGCAACTGTGTGTGAGTGTGTGTTACTGTGTCGGTGAATCCATGAATGTGTGGGTGTGTTACTGTGTCACTGAATACATGTGTGTCAATACCTGAGTGTGTGGGTGCAGTTGTGTGGTGTCATCCTGTCATGGGAATGTGTATTAGTGATTCCCAATGAGGCATCACACTTCTCAATGGCCTCTACCCTTGTAATTAACTAGACCACTCTCTTACCTCACCATTCCAATGTAACTGTACCTGTGATGTCACCCTTTATGGATGTCACGTCTGTGGCCACAGTAGCTTAATACACAGCTATCATGCTCTTGGAACAGTAGACATGTTTGTAACGTGGGACATTCTCACTGGTATGTGGCAGCTACATGGTGCATGCTGGTATATTCATACCTGTGTGTAGTCCACATTGACATATGGGACACTAACTACAAACATTGACATCCACCGGCACGTGCGATTAGACCTGAAGAAGGACAGCAGAACATCATGACCAACATGCAATGACTGTTGTTACACAAGACACATACTGTTAACAGTGTTGTACTCTTGTACTACATGGTATATCTGCTGCCTGTCAACAGTCCTCAACAATTGTAAACTACACGTATCTTCCTAATCTGTTCACCCTGTGCATCAGACCATATGAGCATGTCCCTGCACCAATGGTGCGGATGTCAGGGATGCAGCACAGGCATCATCATATGCGCAGGGTGTCAATGTTTGCAGGAGGCCTAGGCTGCACTGTTGTTACACAGGACACATACTGTTAACAGTATTGTACACCTGTACTACATGGTATATCTGTTGCCTGTCAACAGTCCTCAACAACTGTAAACTACACTTATCTTCCTAGTCTGTTCACCCTGTGCATCAGACCATATGAGCATGTCCCTGCACTGATGGTGTGGATGTCAGGGATGCGGCCCAGGCATCATCATATGCACAGGGTGTTAATGTTTGCCAGAGGCCTAGGCTGCACCATTGTATGACATCATGTGTGTGGGTTTGGGCCTTTGATCTAATTGGGCATGTGTGGATGTTATGCATGTGTGTTGTGGTGCCCTACATATGTTTTCAGTGTGTGCATGTATGTATGCACACAGTTCTGCCATGTGTATGGCCTACACAGGGGTATTATTGACAGCTGCAAACTGTACAGGCGAGGTTTTACAGTTCACAGTGTACAGCCATGGACATGTGACCTGTGCCTGCCAGGGGTTGCATGGGCACTACCATGCAGAGGTGCAGATTGGGTACTGTCTGATGTCACTTGTCCACTGGAACCGTGCCCCTATTGGGACTGTCCCGGGCCACGTGCATGTGGCCTGCTGTGTCATGGTGTGGACAGCACAGCACCAAATGGATTGCTGCTGCTACCACCACTATACGAGCGGACATGTGAGGTAGCTCGTACACGTAGACCTGACACAGGTGATGTAGCAGGCCTACGCCCATGTGCCCGACACCTCACTCCTACCAGATGTTCCAACACAGACAGCTCATGCTCGCGGATTGTCATGCCATGGTCAAGGGCTGCAACCATGTCACCCAACCGTCTATCCAAAGCTTCAGCAATCTGTTGCTGTTGAGCATTTACCATTGCCTGGATGCTGTTGTTTAAAGAATGGACAACAGCCCTCTGTAGCCTCTGATCTTCTCTGTTGCACCATTCAGCATGTGCCTGTGCCTCCATTACAGCCTGAAACATGCATCTGGTGAAACCAGCTGTTGCGCTCTGTTGTGCAGGAGCATGTTGGTCAGAGGTCCTCCTACAAGCAGCACTGGCCACGTGCCTGTGTGGGGCACCACCAGTCATTTGGCTAACACCATGGTGTGCAGGCACACCTTCCATAGCCCCCACACTTTCCTGTTCCAAGCTACCATGAGCCAACTGTCCTTCCTCTATGGCCACTGGTAATGGGGTATGTTCAGGTATGGGATCTATGTGCGGGGATGAGGGGGATATAGATGTAATGGTTACCAATGGCACAGTTTCAGCCCCTGACAACTCTGCCTGTGTCTCAATTATATGTTCATCATCACTACTAGAGTCTGTGAGGACACTAACATCAGATGTACAACAGGAGGGCAATGCACCTACATCACCTGTGAGGGCAGACAAGAACTGTACATTACAATCTATACAATAGACACACACACAGAAACACACGCATGTGATATGACAGAGGGCATGCAACATGCATGTGATATGGCAAATGGCATGCAGCGCGGACAATAATAGTGGTAGTTATCATACATCACTGGGTTTCACACAACAGCATGCATGTGTCATAGCAGACAGAATGCAAATTATACAATCATAGTAGTAGTTAGCATACATCCTGTGTTACACCATGTGGACCAGCACAGGTTAAAAGTACACCTGTCTGATGTGTGGCATATGACCTTGACAATCACATGTAGTATGACATGTAATCTGCTGAAGTGTGCAATGACATGCATACATGTTTAACACAATGGTGTTCTGTCAAATATACAGTGGGGCAATGGTGTACCAATGCAATGTTGTCTGTCCGCCCTACAGATATACTGCACATTTAGCTGATGTGCATGGCCTTTGCAGGGAATCATGAGGCATCTCTAGTGCTATACAGTGCGAGTTACAGACAGGGTTCATAGCCATGACTTTGTTCAGACACAATACATATATACTGTGGAATGTGACCCATGTCACTGAGGTGTATACATGCTAAACTATGATGTGGAAGTTGTGACACAGGTTACTGATGAGTATACGGATGTCACCCCTTCACATCTGCAACCATATTGCTGCTGCCTGGCAACTATGGCCAGACATGATGAACATGTCAGTACACCATGTCCCACATGACATCTGTGTACCACACTCACACACACACACACACACACACACACACACACACACACACACACACACACACACACACGTGGAACTAGTATGACACTGATTTACAACACCAGCAAGGGGAATGTACTGTATCTGTGGGCTGATCTGGATACTGTACAGGTGACTGCTGTCATGTTGCAACACCCTCAAGATGTTCAACACATGTTATGTGGTCGATTAATATTACGCCTACACAAGATGTGCACAGGCCTGTAGGATGTCTAGTGTTCCACATCTACAATATGACCATTATACAAAGGCCATGGTTGAACCATGTGTAGCCATTGTAAGACAGGGTGTACACACAAGCACAACACATCTACTGTGTGTGTTGCTCCATATCTCTGGCCATCCTCCATGGCCATGTGTGTACATGTGTTGTCCAAATTATTGTGATGGACATCTATTTCACATGTCTGTGTTGTCCCATATGACATATATGCTCCACAGACATCAGGGTTATGCAGATAAAGGGTGGTATGTGGAATATGTTTTCAGGTTAGTTAGGCAGTGTTGCTGCCAAGCCACTAGATGTCATGGACATGTCAAGATAGCACATCACATTGTGTGACATTCATAGCAGGGCTATGATCCACACCATTGAATCCTGTGTGCTGGCCATATTCCAGCCCACTGTGTAGTACTGTTTGTATTCACCACATGTGTAGATCTGATCTGTAGTACATCCTTAAAGTGAACAGCACCTCCGCCATTGTATGCACAGCTGTCGACACATCTGACGATGACAGTTTGTGAGGATTCATGTCGGTGAGATGATTCACATAATTTGTAAGTGTTGCACATGGGTAATCTTTGTGACGCATTGCAGGTCCGACCTGTATATTGTGACAGGACCATACATTATGTGTACATGTTGTAAATGGCCACATGGAAGATAGATTTGTGCATTACGGTTCCTGATAAATAATAACACTCTCAGCTGCAACTGGCTGCTGTCGCAGCAGAATGCCAGAGGTACCTAAATAGGAGTAACACAGCAGTATCAGCATAATCCACCCCCTGTATAATGGCTACAGGGTGCAATATGCATAACACATACACCAGTACATTAGACTATACTATGGTGTATGCACATGTGTGCATACACAGAGTAGCATACTATAGTATGTGGCATGTGTGTAAACATGCCTTGCCTATGATATTACATTACATATTGTACAGTGACACATGTAACTATATGGAATATAGTTGCCATAGGTGTAGTACTGACTTACCAGGTAACTCCACGCTCAGTGGTTGAGATACACCCACCTCCACAATATTGGCTAAGGCTTGTGGATGTGGTTCTGCAGGTGTCCCCAGGTTGGCCAGTAGCTCCTCGGTACATGTGAGTGGGGGCTGGGTTGGTGGTCCACCACCTGTTGCACCTTGTTCCCTGGTGATTGCATTCGCACGCTGTTTTGCCCATCTAATGAGGTCTGTACAGTGTCTGCGCACCTGCTGGTATGTGCAGTTGTGGCCACCTACATCATTAACCCTCCTGCAAAGTTCCATCCACAGGGCATCCCGCTGCTGTGCATCCTGTGGCACATGGCTGAACAGGATATTGTGATTGTCGAATAGGTATGGGATGAGGGCCTCATCCTCCAAGCAGGTAAAAGGGGGTATCCTTGCACACAGCCTACCTGGAAGACATAATGATGGAGACAAGTCACAGTAACTCAAAGAGACATACAGAGCTACAGCTGAACATACATGTGTATCGCATTTATTAAGTTTAAATAGTTGTATTTGCAAACCTACATGACACTGATATGTTTGTGTCACACATACATGTGACACTCAATGTTGAGTTGATATTATCACCATATATGTGTGTGTGTGTCACCTGATTACATTGCTCATACTCCATGTGGTTGCTGTCTTGATGTGGGCATGTCTGTTTGCCTGTACTGGTGTTCCTACCTATCAGCACATGGCTGGATGTGTCCACATTAATGCAGTCAACCTTGATGCTGTGTATATGTCACATATAAGGACTTACACTGCCTTAACAGACATGACCTGTGACCCTGCAGACTTGCTCACATAAGGTTTTACATGTATGTGTTCTGCCATATACATCTACACGGCACTGTACAGTGATTCAACATCCTGCCATGTATCACCTGTGTTGCACATGTGATACACATGGGACACTGGCTAGCAGCTTTGACAGACAGGAATGCATAGTATGGCAGGACTATGTCAAGTGTATGGGACAAGGATCTGTCCAGCATGTGGAAGGTGGATGTCCATGAAGTATGTGTTTGAGATCAGGATGAGTACATGTAGCACGTCCAACATTACTGGGTTGGACATCGATTTATTCAGGGTATGCATCATGCTACATAGTGGAGATGGGGAGTGGGAAGGCTGGTGTAGGCCATCTGCACATGGCCAATACCCCTTAAAGGAAATATGTGATTTGATATGGGTCACTTGAGTGTTGTGGATGGCTGGACAATAATCTCTTAATTCATGAATCACACCCTTAGGGTTGCCACATATGACTACCTGACAGGTGTGGGGACATAGCTATCATAGGAAAGACAACTGCCCAGCTGCATCCCTCACACACAAGTGTCCATTATGTTGACTGCTGCCTAGGTGGTAGTTCATGGGTACAGGTTTATTAGCATAGGGGTGATAATGCAATATGTAGCTGTCAGATTGTGGCCATATGTCACACACACCTCACCCACAAAGCACCTTCTGTATGTTGTCCACAACACTCCTGAGGCAGTTATTGCTCCTAGGTCACATACTTTAATAGGCAGATGCCTTCTGTTTGTCTGTGAGGTATGGACTACAATGAGGGGGAATAAAATTAATTAACCCTGACATACTGTAGCTGCCACTGGTGTGATGATCATGTATTATTCAGACACCTTCTGTAATGTTGGTTCTACCAGTAGTCCTGTTGCAAAACACTCCTGTGACATAGGAATGTGCATCTAGTATACCGAGTGTAGGTGGCACACAGTATGGGTGATGATGTCCTATGACCTGGCAAGGTTATGATATGCAGTGTGACATAAATCATACTGTCATCTACATCTGTACTGCTGACATTAATTAATTGATCAAGGTTCATGGCCTTCCAGACCAGACTCAGCAGGGTAGTAGTAAAGTACTTCCCATTATCAGTGGTGTCTCCCCCTTTGTGGGTTGTGATGCCTGTTGGTGTGCACCATTCAGTGTGTACACAACCTGACATGGAGCTATGTTTTACATGATGTGTACATGGAGAGCATCTTGTTTTGCCATATGTGTATGATGCAACCTGTGATGTGGACAGGTCCCATGCAGCCTGAGTGCAGCTTGTACCTGCATAGTTATGGGTACAGGGACCCTGTGGTGTACATGGATATAAGCTTGTGTACCTGTTGGGAAGGGGCCATGTGTTTATGTTATCTAAGACCCTATCTGGATTGCTTATTCATGCTAAGCACTTGTTCAGGACTTGTAAGCACTACGTAAGCTAATAATTACTATAGCACTCAGTCTTCCCCATTACCTAGAGGTAAGGGTGAACAGGTTTTGTAAATACTTTTCTCACTTGCATAGAGTAATTTAGCTCTTGAACTCACTTTCCCTCACTTATCTAGTTGAATGTATTCAGGCATGGCCAAGAGTCAACTGCCAGTGTTCTCACCTGTCTATCTCATGAATCTGGACATCTTGAGGCAATGTACATATTGCCTCATGTACCCAGACAAGCCTCTCCGCCTACCACCCAACACTACAACCTGTCAGGGATGCACTCATCTAGACAAATTGGAGGTAAAGGTCTCTCCAACCAAGGCTGACCCTGACTGTCATGTGGAGAAGGTAAACATTCGCACAACACCACACTCATCACATAAGTCTCACTAAATTTACCACACCATTAACGGGAAAACTACTCGTGTACCAACACATTAGCTCAATGGTTTCTGGAATTCATAAACACCAATGCCCTGGCTCAACACATCCACACACCCATCAGGGGCAACAATATCCTAGACCTAGGCATTACCAACATGAGTTACTGGTGCTCCACACGTGAAACCAACTTCTCCTTGGTCCGATTAGACCATGAGCAGAACACCGTTGATATCCACATCCCGCCCCCACCCCCCATTAAGGGAACCACAGTATAATATGTCTACAAGGCCAACTACATGCTTCTTAAGACAGATGTGGTGGACATCATGACACCCATGCAGATGGACAGCACTGCTACAACTACTGAATCCTACACAAATGCACTCTATAAGCACTTACACGAGTGCATGGCTTGTGTTATCCCAAACAGAACCAGGACGCTATACTCCTAATTAACGAAACCAATCTGGTGGTCCCCTGCCATAAACAAAATGTACTACAGGAGGAAGACACTGTTGCAAACAAGAGTACAATCCCATGCGTGGAGGAGTTCCCTGGCCAGCCTCAGTAAGAAGGTGAGATCCCTTACAAGTTCCACCAAAGCTAGCTATGAAAACTAAAACACAACTAATACCAATGACAACCACAAAGCATTCTTTAGCTATGTCACATATCTCAATGTCAACAGCCAGATCTGCTCTGAGTTACAGCACAAAGGCGTGAACATTACAGAAACAACTGATATTGGCAACATCCTGGCAGATCCCCCTCAAAGCTGCACACTCTAAAGGAAATATCACAGCATCCATGGGACCAGACAACATCCCTGGCTGCATTTTACTCAAACTTCAGAATGTACTGTCTCCCCACCTACGCACCATGTTCAATAATAGCCTCACATCGGGCATAGTGCCCCCTGAATGGTGCACAGCAACAGTTATCCCACTCCACAAAGGTGGTGCCAGAATGGACCACAGGACCTATTTCCCCATAGGCCTGACTAGCCTAGTCTACAAGGCTATGGTACACATCATGGATCACAGTCACAGAGACATTGGGTACCTCCAAACCTTTGACCCCTCCCTGTTTGGCATTGTGAAGAGTGGACCATGCCTCCTAAACCTGGGGGACTTCTTAGAGACAGTTACTAAGGCATTAGAGGAGGGTAAGGAGGTCCACACAGCCTACCTAGATCTCTCACAGGCTTTGAACACTATTACTCCTTCTGGTATTATCAACAGACCCATCCAGCTGAACATTTACCCCTACATCATATGATGGTTTGCAACGTGGCTCATGGACAGAATCCACACAGTGGGAGTGGCATACCCTAGATCCGACTGTATACCAGTTACAAGTGATGTCCCCCAGGGCTCTGTCCTAGGACCCCTCATGTTTGGTATATACTTCTCTGATGTACAGACAAGCACAGGAGGGCTTTGGCTGAAAAGGTTTGCAGACAACTGCAAACTAGGAGACATAGTTGTTTCCCCAGCTGCTACAGACACCCTCTGGAAGGGTTGCACTGAGGTGGATACCTGGTATTAATATCATGGCGTCAAGCTGAATGCCTAAAAGTGCATAGTCATCCCCTTTCGATATAACTAATTACCCACTGACCACCACATAGGAACTAGTCCTCTACATACAGAAAAGGTAATAAGGGATCTGGGAACCCCAGTAGATAGCAATCTCTCCTTCAATACCCATAATGACATTGTGGTTAGATTATCCTTCTACATGGCCCCCCTAATCTCTAATGGGTTCGCATCCAGATCAAAGGAGGCCATTGTGACTCTACTCATGACATATTAGACCCATTAAAGGATACAACACCCCATATGGGATATACCTTACAAGACAACTGCAACAGCTTGGAAGACCACACCAGTACCACACAAAGAGGATTACCGACCTCATACAGATGACCTGTGCAGCCCAACCTAAGAAACTCCAGCTATACTCAGTTGCATACCGCATACTCACAGGTGATCTCTGCTTGACATACAAGGCCCATGTCCAACCCTGTATTGCTGGATATGCTCCACCTAAACAGAGGCCCCTGAGAGCCACATGCTCTAGGGATATACATCTAACCACAACAATGAGTAGGACGTGCTGGATGGATAGATTCCTCACCCGAACATTCTCCATGCTTTGAAACATGATTCTAATGTACATCAGGCAGGGCCCCTCACTAGCACTCTTCAAGGGAAACCTTGAAGTGTGGATGGGAGACAGACATGTACCCCGGGGATCATTAAAGTGGCTCTGCTGGACAGAGGCATAGGGAACTAATGGCTCTGCTGTTCAAAGGCACAGGAAACCAACCTATGGGGGAGGCGAAAGCTAACACACTCTAGCTAGGCTTACAAATACCCTTGGTAAGACAGCCTAGTATCTACCTTTGCACATATTACATGTCTTATGTGCATGGATAGTTAAATAGCTCTTCCATTTTACTTTGCTATCATGCTGATAAACTGTCGGGTGACTAAAAGACATATGTATCCTATTATTGTGTATTGTAAATGCCAATAGACATAACTAATGTTTGCCTAACATTACAGTAATGCTATGTAGCTTTTAATACATATCTGCCTACAATACTGTACATTACACAGTTATTGGCACAATATCCCACAATGCAAATCATAATTGCACAGTGGCCCAACCTTCCACGTTATTCTCTGTAATACACCCATACACATGGCTACAGATACAATATATCAACATATACTATCCCCGGTTATAGCACATACTTGTTGGACCAGCCCTGCCACTGACATCGGCTGGTGAGGAGTATTTCTGTTCAAACCTCTTATATAGCATCCCTTGTGGTGTATGCGGTGTTTGCCTTGTGACCTACAGCAGTACACACAAATACTACAAGCGTTACTATGCCCAACAATACATCACTACAAGATAACTGTTTCCACTATATGGATTGCGTGCAGTTTAAATACTGCAGAAAGGTACTACATACACAGACATAATGACTGTTCTACATACCTTATTAGTCACCTGAGGTGTCGTTATCTGTTGATTCAATCCTTTTCAGTTTGTGTTTCAATGTTCTTTGTAACGTTCCGCTAGTATATACGGATGGTTTGAATGTTTGATAACACATCCTTTTCTAGTTACATATCGGTAACATGTGGTATCCTGTCCACCAATTGCTGTTCCAAAGTAGTTAATTAGATGCACAACAGCTGTGCAGCTACTCAATTAGCCGATACCATGACAACAGTGGTGTATAACTGAGTACTCCTTTTGGGCATTTTCCGTTTGCGTTACTTTCGAGGAAGATGGCCTGGATGTATTGTTTGCGATATATATCAACAGCTATATGGAGGCACACAGAGATATATTAGCTTCATGACTCCCGTGGACTGTGTGTAATGGCTAGATGATTTAGTTCTACATGTGAGTACAGCTGTTATATTTTAGAACATTGCTACTTATGCAGGGTTTGTTTGTACCTGATACTTCTGCAGATGTTTAAGTCTGGCAAGGATGTTTGGCCAGCTCAAGGCAGTATGGCTATGCATGAGCTGTTATGTGGTGTACAGTGTGCTCACCAGACATCCTTGATTTGGTGTACAAGTGTAGCATACTGTGCTGTTTCTCCCTAATTGCTAACACATCCTGGTGTACGCACAACCCTCTGAAATGGGATTAGTGCAAACAAACCCTGTTACATCAGCAGTTGTTCCATTGTATAACAGCAGCTATTTCACACAGGGCCATGTTAGTGTGTCTCTGACAAGGTATGTTAAGGCTTCTGCAGATGTCGTACAGTGAGTGAATGATTTGTGATGTTATTACAGTTTGTATTGTAATATGTTTGAGTGTGGGGGTGATGGTGGATGTGCATAGCAGATGCAGGTGTGTAGGAACTGCTTTTATACATAATCATTATGTGCGTGAAGGTTCCTTCCCTATTTGAACACCTATCCTTTTGTGGACTAATACAATGGTAATTGCAGGCTGGTTCATTAAGGCACTGTTATGTGGTTCCTGTATAGCATGCAGGTGATGTTAGTCCTTGAATCCCTTTGGTAATACATCTGAATGTAATAACGTGTTGCTACGTGAAAGCTGTGTATTTCTTTCATAGGTATTTGCAGTCATCGGAGTTGTGTTGGTGACTGACCCTCTTTGGCTAGGGTTGCCACCTTTTCATATGGCCATAGTGGGACCTTTTCGGGACACACATCTGATTTTACAGGCCAACATAAACCCATGGTCAGTACAAGGGATAGAACTTTCCTTTCTTGCCTAAATATAAGCTTATTCTTGTAGCAGTTTAGTTGCTTATCCTGTTTCCTGTAACATGTAGGTATTTTAGATACAGAAATAACTATTATATGCAACTATTACAGTACATATGGGACATAATTATGTCCTACAATCCCAGGACATTTGCCACGTTTAATATATTTGGTCAGGACACAACTGCCCAAAGAGGGAGTGTCCCTTGAAAAGTGGGACAGATGGTAACACTATCACTGGCTCATGTCCATAGCACATATTTGTAATAGTGTATAGGCATATACTCTCCATATCCTTTGTTCATAAAGGTTGGTAGTGACGGAATGTGTGATTGCTATGGTCCATGTTATACACATATATGAACACTTCAACCACTGTATATGGGAGACCTATGGAATCCCGAAATCACAGAGTTCTGATGCACACAGTACCAAGACCAGACTCCCATACCCCACATTACCGACATCGACAGTAACTCGCGAACGTAACACAAACATGGAACACACACACACAGACACACTGCTGCTCAACACATCCAAACAAACCATCCTACACTACATATGAGCAGGTGGCCAAGCCCCCCTACACCCCCCATGTAGGTGTCTGCGCCCCCCACACCACCCCCTACTTTAATATTCTACCTCCTAGGTCATGCAAACAGACGCACAAAGCTAACCCACACCCACACATTACAGTCCGCCAAGAACACACACCACACACAGAACACACACTTACACACACTACAGCCCTAAGAAACACACTTACACACAGTAATCTACCTGAACCACAACACCAGAAGCACTGACTAACTGTCCATTAACATCGTGATTTTACACCTTGCGCATCTGGTGTGTCGGTACTGTGTTCTTTCGGACATTAAGCCTCGGGATTACGCGCGTCGGTATGTAAAGCAGTCAGTATGTGGTAGGTATCCCATTTATATGTACCTCCATGGTTATGTAGATGTTGTTAACTTATCTATATATCTACATATATATGTATATCCCCATATCTCGACATTTATATCTCTCTCTCTCTCTCTAGATATATATATATATATATATATAAATATATATATATATATAGATATATATATATATATATATATATATATATATATATATATATATATATATATATATATATATATATATATATATATATATATATATATATATCATACATACTCCTTTCATTGGGTACATGCCGGTTTGTCCTATTTCAACACATTTCTACATTTTGTGTTTTATCCTGTCAGTATACATGACTCTCATTGGTACATCTCAGGTAGCTTAGTGGTATGTTATTGTGATGAATGTGTACATGGTTGCATGTTCTAATCCTGGCAGTTATATCTTACCTCTCAGAGCAGGCACTGGTAGGGCAAGGTGATTAACGCACATTTCAGCAGTTGTGTGTTCCCCATGTTTATTATTCTGTGGAGAACTACCTATATATGATCGCTGTGTTTAAGGTATACTGTGTAACATGTACACATCTGTTAAGATTCCTGTCAGGGATACTCCCCATTATTTGGAACTACATTCCTGATTACATTATACAAAACCCCTCCCTAACACTCTGGGGAATCCTTGCAGAGTGGGTGATGAACAGTGGCTACACCCCAGGGATCCTGCAATGGGCTCTGCTCCACAGAGGGACAGTTATTTAATCAATGGGGTGGCGACAGCAGACACGTTTTGCCTATGCTTATGAGTGGCCTCAGTAGTTGGGCATGTACCTACCTATGTATCTATGAACCTGTACATACAGTATGGACACATGCTGATAGCTTAATTTACTGTTCAGGCATTGACTTACCTTGTGCCAATGGTGGTTGTGTGTACAATAGTTGAGGGCTACCTATGTAGGATGCACACAGTAGACCACCTATACATGACAATGTACAGGTGGCCGTGTGTGTGTGCCATCCATGTTTGCTGTGTGTGCAGGTGGAGAAGGGTGTCAGTCCATGAGTCCCTACACTGTCAGTGTGTATGCTATATGTTCCCTCTTTGCCAAGGCATGGGCATACTGGGTACAGCTCAGTCTGCCTACTGGGGCTAGCACAGGGTGTTCATGGTCTGAGTCCCTCTGTGCCTGTGGGTCCCTTGGCAATGTTGGTGAGCTGTGAGGGCCTTCACCATTCTGTCCCTGCTGCAGCTGTTTCTGCAGCATCATATTGTGTAGCATGGCACATACTATGAAGATGTGGGCACACGTTCCTGGAGAGTACTGCAAGGCTCCACCAGATATGTCCAAGAAACAGAACCATGATTTCAGCATCCCAAACACACACTCTATGATGATTCTGGTTTCTGTGTGTGCCTCATTATGGCATTCTTGAGTGGCTATGTGTGCATTTCTGATGGGAGTCATCATCCATGGTTCCAGTGCATAGTCAGCATCCCCCACCAGGTGGCCATATGGGATGTCCCCCCTTGTGGGAGTCGTGATAGCTTCCAGGGCTGCCAGCACACACACCCATGATAATGCCCTGGGCATTGCACATGACCTGGAAGTTGATGGAGGGGAAACCCTTGTGGTATATGTAGCGCCTACCCTGCTCAATGGGTGGTGACTTGATGTGTATGTGCATGCAGTCTATTGCACCCAGTACCTCCGGATAGTCTGCCACATGGTGGAAGAGACGCATATTGCTAGCCAACTCCTCCTGTGTTCGGGGGAAGTATATGTGCTCATTGGCATGTGGTAACATGGCATCCAGGAACTGGTGGAGTACCCTGGATGCTGATTCCTGTGAGATCCCCATGATATCTCCAGTTGGCCTTTGGAAGGTACCTGTGGCTAGTATTCTCAAGCTTACACATACCTTCGTGTCCACTGGGATGGATTCCCCTCTGTTACGTCTGGCTCTGAAGCGTGGCTGGCAGAGTTCAACAAGTTGCTGTATGATGTCCCTGTCCACTCTGTAATGCTCTACAATCTCCAGATCATGTAGCCCCTGGTAGGTTACCCTGGGTCTGAACACTCTGATCCTCATCCAGTCCCTGAGATGGTTGTCAGCATCATCCTCCACACCACGGTCAGTCTTCAACACATGCTGGTGAATCAAAGCTATGACAGGCCCCTAACATGTACATATTAAAAGTTTCCCGTCTGTATACACCAATGGTGCAGAGTGTGTGGGAATATACAAATGTGTGTGTGAGGCTTTCACACCTTATACTATTGTGCAATGGATGATGCTGGTGTAATTTTGTGTGTTTGTGCTATTCCAGTTGCAGGGTATCTTAATTATTGGTTTTACAGCAGGTACTGCTATTGTGGGGCCTTTGGTGTTGACGTACGCTTGTCTGCTGTGATTCATCTATTGCCCTTTACTTCAATTTTCAACCCGATTCCCCTCCCATCGTCAGGCATGCATCCAGCTGCTGCCTTTCTTGTTTTGTACTTTCAAAACCCAGGATTGTGTTGGGAAATGTGTTATGTAGCTGATCTACTGCAAGTTTGCTTTGTTCTGCTGTGACAGTTCTCTTTTCTTTGCTGAACGGCACCTCCCCTTTCCTGTTCTGCAGGTAACTGCTAGCAGCCTTGTTAGCTGTTGTCTATGGCCCACTGTGAGTTTCTAGGTGTTAATTACTCATTTGTACTCCAATTACCATGCTGCAGCATTTCCTTATTGTCTTCCCATATCCTTCCTGTTTCAGCTGTGGTGCATGCTGCGAACAGCAGTTTACCGGGTTTCATACATGGTTTCATCCACGTTCACATGAACTTTCAGTTACCTTGTGTGCTCTCAGCTAAGCAAAGCTATGGCTACTTCCACACCCCTATCCTGCGGCTTTGCTTAGCAACACGCAACATGGATTAGCAATGATCCAATGTGCTTACAGCTATGGTGGCGTGCCCCTCTCTTGATGTCATGTTTACCTCCAGGCCACTCATTGGTGTTGTACCGCAACGCCGTGTGGTACATCCTTACACCAGCGAGGCATTTGCGATTCAGTATTACTTGACTCATTTGCATGGCATTGACTGCTAATTCCTAGTTACCGCATGGAGCACTGTCACAGACCCTTAGCAACCCTTGCGCAATGATTGTGGTGTAGCATGCGTGCCACTAACTATTATGGGGGGTATCATGAATTGCGTTACATTGCAGTTTTATGACATCTAAATATATTTTCCTTGTGATCCCGTTTGCACACAGATGCACTGCGGTTTTACTTTGCGTTGGTGTGGCCATGACATTGAATGTTATTTTTTATATGTTGTGCATGTTGTTTTATGCCATTGGCTATATATTTAGCCATTGGCATATATTAACATTATAATACATAGGTTTGGTCCACTTTCATGGCTCCAATTTTATGTTTGACAAAATGTAAACCATTTTTTCTGGTTTACATTTCTACATGCTTACGCTATGCCTGGGCCACTTCATGAATCGCTGTATACCTTCATTTGCATGCTACACTGCTGCGCATGGGGTAATTAGCATACATGCGCCGGGAGCTGAGCAGCTCTGCCTTACGCTGGTAGTGCACATGGAAACAGCTCTTACCTGAATCGCTCAGCGGCCATATTTCGTGCTAGTTCACCAACACTGCTCCGGCGCATGGTGCAAGCTTCATGAATCCCAGGGAAGGTCTATATCAGCATTTCAAAAATGTAATAGTTCGAATCACTAAATATCGAACTGAAATGATCGAACAAACTATTACATTGACAGGGGGGCAAGTCCCCCTGGACCCCACACCCCCCGCTACTTAAATATACCAACTCTGAGACCACACTACATTGAAGTAAATGGAAATCTCTCCTTACGGAGATTTCCATTTATCTATTCGATGTTCTGCACTTTCGGCATTCTCGCTTCGACAATATCGTATTTGATATTGTCAGTGTTCGAGTTGCTGATAGGAACCCAAAGAACAGAAGAAGTGTTTCAGAGTGAGATTTCATGCAGAGGCAGAAGAAGGGAGTAAAAGGGGAGTGATTACTACTACTACTACTACTACTAATAATAATAATAATAATAATAATGAAGGGAGTAGCTATTTGTGTAGAAGAACAATAAATAGCTGACCAGTGAAAGTATAAATAAGTTAAAGAAAACTGTTGGGGTAGTAAAGAGACCATAGGGAGTAATAAAAAGCTAGAGTTAAGGAAGATATCGCTGGAAATGATCACTTCTTAACAAAAGATTGTTAGTGGCTGGAGAGTGGAATCTTGTTGCAGCGTGTTGTGAGTTGGGGTCCGAGGATAGGAAAAATGATAGCAAAGGATAAGCTTTTAGAAAGTATTTTAAAATGTTTGGATGGGTAGATGTGGAAAATATTAAGGCAAACAAGAAGGGGTTTACATACCATGCAGAGCAATATGGAAGCTGGAAAACACAAGACAATGCTTATATCTCAAGGGAACAGGAATACTTAGTGAGGACATGTAAACTCTCCCTCGGACTTTATCAACCATGCTCAAATTAGAATTCAGTTAAAGGCTCCAAGCATTGGCTGGGAGGTAGGTACTGGAGGTTTTGTGTGAATTGTTTGAAACATTTTAAAATGGTCAGAAAAAGGAAAGTAAAGGTTATGACAGGTGGTGAGCAGAAAAAAATGATGGAGCAGCAGGAAGATGAAGGTAAAGCAATTAAGAAGTAGGATGCTCTTAAAAAAGAAACACAAAAATGTTTACAAGGGGAAGAAAGGAAAAATGAGGAAGAAATAGGGAGATTTGTGAGGATTAAATTAGGTAAAACAAGGGCATTGCAAGAGAGAAGTGTTGAATTCATGAGACAAAAGAGGATAGAACTGAAGGAACTTGTGAATAGATGGCATAAATACTTAGGGGAATTGATAAAAAAGAAATAAGGCAATCTTTAGATTGCATTATTTTGAGAATACCTCAAAGATACAAAAATCCTTAGCAAGTAAATTGAGACAACAATGGGTACTGAGAAGTATAGTAAAAATGAAAGATTGGGTAAATGGGAAACTATATTAGGATCTGGCAGAGAAAGCAAGAATATTGTACAATTATTATAATACATTATACGTGGAGAAGGGGAAAACAATACACTGGCTAATAAGGTTAGGGGATTATTTTGAAAGGATGCAGATAACTATAACTGATTAGAAAGTACAGATACTGATGAGACCTATTACAGTGTAAGAGATACAGAGACAGGTGGGGAAACAAGCTATAAGTAAGTCACTAGGGTGTAATGGTAGTCCAACAGAGCAATGGAAACAGTGCAAGGCAAAGATTTTCCAAATTTTATACCAGATGCTTAATAGGATATTGCAGTGAAAGGCTTTACTACAGTCATGGAAGACAGCAGTAATATCTGTAATATGGAAAGAATGGAAAGATTGAGGTAACGTGAGCTTGCACCACCCGATTTCAGTACTTAACCATGATTATAAAATATTTGCAGCCATACTGGCAGAGAGACTTTTATGAGTCTTGGCAAGAATAGGTAATTGGGATTGGTGTGATTTTGTAAAGGAGTGGTACACATTTGACAGTATATTAAAGAAAAAATATGATGCATTCAAAGGAGCATTAAGTAGGTAGGATTCTGGTATTGGTGGGATTAGATGCAAAGAAAACTGTTGACAAGAGTACACGAGAGGTACCTGTGGGTACTGATATATAAGATGGGATTCCAAATGGAGTTTATTAAGGTAATTCCACAGAGTTACAAAGACACAAGGGCAGTGCTTAAAATAAATGGAAGGTAATTGCCAGAATTTAGAGCAGGAGGGGGAGCAAGACAGGTGTGTTCACTATCCCAATTACTATTTGCCATATATTTGGAGCCTTTAGTACAAAATATAAGACAGTCATGTATTAGTAGATGGAAATAGAGGAGATGAAACACTCAAGGTGTTTGCAAATTGCATTATTTTATATATTACCAAGCCTGAGGAGACTATTCCAGCATTAATCAATATCTTGAGACAATGATCTCCTTATATCTGGTTATAAGATAAATGTGAATATCACAAACAATTTGTGTGAATTATGCACCCATATATGGATAGGTAGAAAAATATCACAATTATGGGCCATATGAAACTGAGATACCTAAGAGTGTGGATAGTCAGAAGTTCAAAGGAGTACCCCAAACTGGAGAAAGTTGAAGTAAGACTTATAAGCATGCTAGCAAGATGGAAGGCCTTCAGAATAGAGAATTCAGGCAGTAAAATGTGTATCATTCCCTTTTATATTATACATAACTCAGTCATTTATATTTAACTCAGGTAAAGGTTTTGGGGAATAAATAAGGAGAGAAGTGATGAAGTATATATGAGAAAACACAGGTCCAAGATTTGACTGCTAGAAGATGATTCTCCCAAAAGAAAGGAGAGTATTAGCTGTACTCTACTTACAAAAATATTATAGAGTGACACAAATTATATCAATATACTTTATCCATAGAGTAACAAATATGAATCAAAATGCAAATGGATGAAGCTTAGGCAGAGGGAATGTAGTACAATTTAGTCAGAAGCAATAGAAATAGAGCAAAATAAAAGGCTTTTTTTAAGAATGATATACAATAACATCGGAATACTTAAGTCAATGGAGTATCAAAATGGGAAATTTGAGTTTTAACTAATTGGCCTTGGCAAACATAAAATGTAAGGGATACATCCATAATCAGACAGTGGTGGAAAGGGACGGAAGGGTATATTCCTGGGATCACTTGAGGAGAGGTGTTAACAGGTCAGACTGGACAGATTTCATAGGAGATATAATCCATTGAGAAGAGATATTATGAAATATATAATACTATTCAAAACTTTAGGAAAGTATAACATGGAAATAAAAAAGAAGTGTGAGATGCCAGAGATAGAAAAATATTAACAGAAGTAAGGACAGAGGAGATAACTAAGAAAAGGTTGGTAAGTATACTTTACAAACCATTAAGAAGGGATAAAAGAAAGATGATGAATAGACAAATTCAGAGGTGGCAAAAGATGACAGAAAGAGCAATTACTGAACAGAACTAGACTGAAATTTTGTAAAGCTCCATGCGTGATGACAAAAAAAAATACATTTGGAATATCTGCATATGCATGTTTACCCAAATATTTTTACACTCCAAACTGATTATACAAAATATTTCTAGAGGGTGATCAAAGAAATGTGGATATGAACAGAACCAAGTTGGTGACTGGAAGCATATTTATTTTTTCCTGTAATAAACTGGAGAGTTATAGGAGGGAACTGCAATATTTAATACAGAGATTAATACATTTCCATGGTAGCTACACAAGATAAAGTTATATTTTAACTGTGTAGAGGATCTGCAAGTAAGGGCATGTATTAAGGTGCCGATAGTGATAGTATTAATATTAGCCAAGAAGGGAATAGACAGAAAGTAGAAGCCGAACCAGGAACCTAACCTTTAGGAAGTAAGAAAGATAATGAGTGGGATACATAAAATGGATAAGAAAGGAATAAACTAATTCTTAAGTAGGTTGAATAATCCAAAGTAGACAGCATTGAAGGGTGTTCAGAAAAGAAAGGGATAAACACAATGAATGCAACAGGAAATATGAAACACAAAGTAAGAGAAAGATGATGGAAAGATTAAAGAAGAAGTTAGGCCTCAAGGAAGAGAAAATGAAATAGATTATAGATGATGGTGGCAGAAAATGAATTGGACTGATATAAAAGTAAAAGTCAGTTGCAAGAGTGGGAATGTATTGTAAGCCCTATGACTGGGCTATAACTTTGCAATTATGTTAGAAAAGACAAATTGTGTGGGATGTTATTTAAAATCGAAAAGACAGTGGGCCATCCACTAAGAGAAAGAAGTGCACCAAGTATGAGGACTGCACTAAAAATGCAAAATGATTTCAAGAGAGAGATAAATAAAGCAGTTTTGTTAATACATTAAAAACAAAGATACATATGAATTCAAGGTGGTTATCTGGCAGGAATAGTCTTGAGATAATGGGATTATGAATAAAAATGACATAGCTATGTCAGAGGCAGGGCCGTTTTCAATTAAATTCTTATCTGCTAAAATAAATGATTCTAAACCACCTGCAGAATAACAGGTGTGTTGTACCTTTAAGAAGCATTTCCAAAATCTGTGTGTACATATAAATACCAAGCATGTGTTAGCTTCAGTGCCATTTTGAAGGTGCAGCCAGAATGTTAACATCCATGTGCATGATAGTTAGTTTGTTTATAGGTTAAAGTTACTTAACCTCATTTATGATGTGTTTGCATACAATAAAGCTGCTTGAGCAAGAACACATGATGCTCGCTTGTTTTATCCTTTACCTAGCAAGAGTCATGGTGTCAGAACTGGGATGACAAAGACTGTTCTTTAGAGCCACAAGGTCCAGATGTAATGGCAAAGGCAGACTAAAAGAACCAAAAGCAATGAAAAAGAGCCAGAAAGAAGTCAAAAGGTTAGATGGAGCATTACAACGGTCAAAACATATTGTTAAACAGGCGTATAGCACAGAAAAGTTTATTAACCAAGCGAGAAGTAGAAAAGAGCTCATTAATCAGACAAAATTTTTGAAACCAAGTTATTTGATAAAATGAACATTAGAAAAGTACATAAAGGGTTCAGAATTACCTCAGAGTTGTGAAATGAGCACGTTTAAAGTAAAACAAGCATGTTTAGAGTTAAAACAAGCCCAAGAAAGTATAATGAGCATGAAAAGAAATTAAGTGAGCAAAACAAATAGAACACAAGGGCATAAAGGGCATAGAAGGCACATTAAGAGATTCAATGAGCAAAATGACTATAATAGAAAGGGCGGAAAAGGGCACATTGAATATAAATAAAACAAAGATGACTGCATGTGTTTTGGGTGAATTACTGTTTTTGGCACAAATTGCTACTTTGTATTGATTAAAGCCTTGAGTAACATAACTAGAGTTGTTCGAAGTATCTCAGAGTGTGTAAAGGAGCTTACAGTGTATGCTTATTGCTGTATATTAATTTCAAAGAGTTTGTTATATGCAAAGTGCAACTATTTTGTGAAGTGCAGTCAAGTGAAATGATTTTGAAAGTTTCTTGTGTCTTTGTGTGTCTGTTCACAGAGTGCCGCCATTACAAAATCTTTCTTACACTATACAGTTGTTTGGCAAAGTGCAGCCATTTTCGAGAAGTTCCAGTGTGTTGTGTACTGTTTATTCACAAAGTGCAGTTATTTTGAGGTTTTTCTCACTCTGAGCTTCTTTTGCCCAATATCTTCACAAATTGCAATTACTTTGAAACAATACATTCATAAATTGCAGTTACTTCCAAACAGTTTGTTTGTAAAATACCATTGCTTTGAGATAGTGTATTCTCAAAGAACAGTTACTTCGATATTTGGCCTCAGCGTCTATTGCTCAGTTTAAGTGCACTGTGCAGCTGTTTGAAATGTTTTTTAAAGTGATGATAAATGACTTTGGCAGTAAAAATATGATAAATTGCTTTGACATTAAAGAGATTACAAGACAAAGGTGTGTACAGTAAAATAATGATGATAAATGACTTTAGCATTATTGCCTTTACAAGATAAATGGCTCATAAGTAAAATAACTGCAAGGCAAGTGGCTTCACAGAAAAGAGATTTCAAAGTGTTGTAGTGCCCAAAAAACGTATTTTGTGAAATTCAGTTATACAGAGGCTCATTCTGTTGTTACAAGTACTGGCATAAATTTCAAGCACACGTATGTGTGTATGCACCACTGTGTATGTTTGTGTATATTTGCTAGAGTTTTCACTGAGATATGTCAATATGGCAGATGGATTTCGCAAGCCACAACCACTTGTGTTTGATCAGAATATTGCAGAGAATTGGAAAATATTTGAGCAAGAACACAATATATTTGTATAAGCAGCTTATTCTGATAAAGATGCACATACCAGGGCATTCATTTTGTTGAACCTAGCAGGGTCAGAAGCCATGGAAAGGGAGTGTTCATTCATCTATGCACCAGCAGTGTATGAAGGTAAAGGAGAAACTTGTCATGTTGTTGTGCAGGCTGAATCAAGGGAAGACCCCAGGTGTTTAAAGGGCAAATTCAGTGAAATATGTAACCCTCAGAGTAATGTTACACTACAGAGGCATTTGTTTTACACAAGATATCAAAAGCTTATATTACTGACCTGAGAAATAAAGCTAAAACATGTAGGTTTGATGATCTGAAAAAATAATTGATAAAGGACAGACTTGTGTACAGCACTAATAATGCTGCTGTGAGAAAGATTTTACTTCATGACAGTGATTTCATGCTGAGTAAAGCCATTGAGATTTGTCAGATTCATGAAGTTACAGAAATGCACACAAATATGCTTGCTAGTGATAAAAGCATGGTTTCAGTTGGCTCCAGAGCTCATGTGGACAGCATGCAGCAGCTGACAAGCAAAAGCAGGCCTAAGCACTTGGCAGCAACAGCCCCTGCAGGGCTTCCAGGTAAAACCTGTAGTCCTCTAGCACATTCCAAGAACAGTTCAGTTAAAGGAGCATGCTCAGTGCAACATTAAGGGTATCTAGTGCAAAACAGACGTTGCTCAGTACAGCATAAGAATGAATCAGCAAAACCCAAATCAAGCTTTATTGTTACCTGTCACAATTGTGGTGCTAAACATGATTCCAGAAGAGAAATGTGCATAGCATTTTGTCAGCAATGTCAATAAGTGTAAGAAATGGAACCATTCTCAAAGATTTTGTAAACTGAGTAAGCCTCACACAGTTACAAAGAAGGTTCACTCCAAAAAGCAAGTTAACCAAATAGACCTGCAACAGTCTGCTTTCTAGGTAGATGGTGCATCAGTAATTGGTGAAAAGACTGATGCAGTAGATCTATTGACAAGAAATGAAGTGTTTTATACTGTCTGGACCAATGGTAAATCCACCGAACTTAAGGTAGACACTGGTTCAAACTGTAAATGTCATGTCTACAGATACTTTTGCAAGAGTCAGAGCTGGTGAACAACCAAATGTGACTAGTTGTGCGAAACTTGTAGTTTATAGAGGTGAAGAAATTCAAACCAAAAGCTCAATTGGGTTTTCCTGTTATTTGGCCAAGAGTTGTTATAGCCTATTGCTCAATGTGGATCAAAGACCTGTGCAGTCATTATTGGGTCTCAGAGACAGTTTAAAAATGAATCTGCTTTCTTTTACCAAAGAAGTTCATCAGATAAGCACATGTTCTAGTTCCAGCTTCCCCAATACTAGTTTTTCAGCATATACTGATGTTTTTGATGATAGATTGGCCAAACCTCCAGTTATGTATTCCATGAAATTAGACCCATTAAAACAAAGAGTGAGAATGTCACACTGAAAAATCAATCAGTAAAAACTAAATGAAAACACCAGCCAAGCTAGAACTTCCAATGAGTGACCTCCCAAACCTCCTGTAACAGAGGCATATTGGATATATGCAAATGACAATTATGAACATCAGGTGTTTTAGCTATATGGCACTGATTGCCCATGACTTTTACATTTGAAGTAATTTTAATGGACAATTTCAGGCCAATAACACCAAACCCCACTAGCTATGGATATGCATATTTAAGCCTTGCTATGACCTCGTCAGCATAGCACAAGCAGAGTTTTTGACTAAGCATAAGAAACACAGGGTTGTTATACCCAGCTGATGTCCATTATCATTAGGGTGACTGCAAAATATCCCAACTAACAAAGTAAAACAAAGAGTCAGAAGGTAACACTGAAAAAACAATCAGTAAAAACTAAATGAGAACTCCAGCCAAGCTAGAACTTCCAATGATTGAGCTCCCAAACCTCCTGTAACAGAGGTATATGGGATATATAAAAGTCATGGGCAATCAGAATCACCATATAGCTGAAACACCTGATGTTCATAAGGGCCATTTGCATATATCCCATGTGCCTCTGTTACAGGAGGTTTGGGAGGTCACTCATTGGAAGTTCTATCTTGGCTGGAGTTTTCATGAAATTAGACCCAGAAATAGTACAGTGGTCAAACCAGCAAGAAGAGTTCTGATAGCTATTCAGCATAAGGTCAAAGCTCAGCTGGATAAAATGATGCAACATGGTGTAATTTGTCCAGTTACAGAACCTGGGTGTTGCCCATGGTAACAGCTCATAAAAAAGGCTCAGATTAAATCAGAATATGTATTGCCCCAAGAGATTTGAACAAAGCATTGAAGAGACCGCATCATCTCTTACGTACATTCAAAGAGGTTGCAGGCCTGATACCGAATGCCACTGTTTATTCTGTCTTAGATGCAGACTTCATTTTGGCAAGTGATACTTGATCACAAATCTTCATTACTGACTACATTTAGTACCCCATTTGGAAGATATAGATTCCTCAAAATGCCAGCTGGAATAAATTCTGCAAGTGAAGTCTTTTAGCGTGCAGTAGAGCAAAATTTTTCGGGTTATCCTTGTGCCATAATAGTAGATGATATATTGGTTGGAGGCCATGGTGAGGTAGAGCATGATAGAAATCTTAAGAGAGTTCTAGACAGAGCACATGAAGTGAACTTAAAGCTCAATCCTATGAAGTATAAATTCAGACTACCAGAAGTTACATATGTAGGTCATTTGTTTACAAGTATGGGCTTTAGACCAGACCAGTCCAAGCAAGCAGCCATTTTTGAGATGCTAGCACCAAACAATGTGCAAGCTTTACAATGATTTCTTGGTATGGTCACTTTCTTAGGCAAGTTTATACCTGACTTCAGTGAGCTGACAGCACCTCTGAGAGAGATCACCCGTAAGAATGTTACTTGCTCATGGCTAGACCAGCACTACAGAGCATTTGAAGTTCTTAAGCAAGAAATTGCTACCCCCCAACATTAAGATACTATGATGTCAACTAACCAGTAACTCTTTCCTGTGATGTTTCAAAATTTGGTTTAGGTACAGTTATTCTTCAAGAAGGCATTCCAGTAGCCTATGCATGTAGAACACTTACCCAGACTGAGATGTAATATGCTCAAATTGAGAAAGAACTTTTGGCAATAGTGTTTGCATGTTCCAAGTTTCATGATTTGATCTATGGTTGAGAAATCCAGATTGAAACTGATCATCAACCCTTAGTTACTATTTTAAAGTAGCCAATACATTCAGCTCCAGTGAGATTACAAAGAATGATGCTCAATTTGCAAAAGCACAACTTCAAAGTCCCTCAAACAAAAGGCAAACTTCTTTTTCTGGCTGATACCTTATCTAGAGTGCCCAAAAATACAACAGAACAGTTTCATGCAGAGAATTTTGACTTTGATGTCATGGAAGTGCATATTTTTTTTACCACAAGACTTGATGAGCTACGAGATCATACAATGACTGATGCAGTTTTGCAGAAACTTGCTTAGTGTATTAATGTTGGATGGCTATCAAAGCAGTCAAGTGTACCACCAGAAGTGTAATCTTACTTTCCTTACAGAGACGATTTGTTGTCGGAAGATGGCATTATTTTCAAAGGTCCTAAAATTGTTGTTCCTGCTTCCTTACAAGAATATATCCAGATTTTGCATTGCGGTAACCCGGGTTCTGAATCTAGTAAGAGAAGAGGAGGAGGACTAGTATTTTGGCCTTTTCTAGCAAAAGTCGCTGATAGAGTACTGTCTTCCTGTTTAGTATGTAATAGTACTAAAGCACATTTGCAAGAGAGCCACTTCAGCTAAGTCAAATTCCTGATTTACCTTGGTCAATTTTAGCTACTGACATATTCGATTGGAACAATCACCATTACTTAGTACTGGTAGACTCTTATTCAAATTGGTTTGAGATCAATCTACTACCTAATTTAACTTCTAGTACAGTCATTTCTAAGTTGAAACGCCATTTCTTGGTTCATGGCAGTCCACAGAAATTAATCTCTGACAATGGTACACAATTCACCAGTCAATTGTTTCAGAAATTTGCCATTGAATAGGAGTTCTTCATGTTACTAGTAGTCCAGAGTATCCGCAATTGAATGGACTTGCTGAACATGCAGTACAGAGTGTAAAGCAATTACTTGAAAAGTCAAAACGTGACAATACTAATGTTTGTTTGAACTTACTCTGTCTCAGAAACATAACCCATGATGATATACTTGGCTCACTTGCTCAGAGACTTCTGTCTAGGCAAACCAAAACAACATTGCCTATCAGTTCTAGTTTATTGAGGCCTAAAGCTAAGAACAATCAAGTAATCAAAGCCCAGTTATCTAGAAAGCGTTCTTTCCAAAAGTCCAGCTATGACAAGTCGAGCAGATTTCTTCTTCTTTTGAAAAAAGGAGAGACAGTGAGGATAGAAACAGTGAAAGGTTTCGACTGGATTGATCATGTAATGAGTATTTGTGCAGAGCCGAGATCCTATTTTGTTAAATCCGAGGGTGTGGACCACATGAGAAATTGCAGACATCTTATTCCTATAGCAGAACCAATACTGCAGCACCTTACCTGTGATAAAGAGTTTAACTCTCAGAGCAGTCCAGATAATACTCCTGATCCAGAACATGTCTTGACTCCTGATACTGTTCTGGCAGATGATTCCAGTGTTCCTAAGATTGAACAGTCAGCAGAGAAAATCCCAGTTGCTAAACCAGATCCATTATTTCATGTCACACGATATGGTTACATTTCAAAGCCTAGTGTGAAACTTGGGTATAGCAACTTGGGTATAGTTGTATATATATATATATATATATATATATATATATATATATATATATATATATATATATATGTATCTAGCTTTGCATAATTGCATGATGAAAATCATTTCTATGTAAAGTGCATATTCATTACTATCAGTGACAATGCCTAACATATTTTCTCAAAGAGGGAGGATGTAGAATAACAGGTGTGTTGTACCTTTAAGAAGCATTTCCATGATCTGTGTGTGCATATAAATCCCAAGCACATGTTAGTTTCAGTGACATTTTGAAGGTGCAGCCAGAATGTTAATATCCATGTGCATGATAGTTTGTTTATAAGTTAAAGTTACTTAACCTCATTTATGATGTGTTTGTATACAGTAAAGCTGCTTGAACAGGAACCCACAATGCTTGCTTGTTTTATCCTGACCTAGCAAGTGACACCACCCTATGTTATGGCATGCCTTACCTAATTTTTAATAAATATGGCCAGTTTTGCTATAAATTCTCTACAGGCAGTTTAGCAGGTATTGACAATGTTATACAGTGCAGTCCTTACCCATCTTAAATCTTATCATTTCCTTTTTTTGTTAATATTTACCTGTAGTTCTTCCCTTCTTATTCTTAAAGTATTAAACTAGCTTTAACTTACTTTAACCAGCATTAGGTCCTCCAGGCACCAAGGCTAAACAAATCTTGTATTACAAATCTGCATACCTAACTTCCCCAATGAATGCATAAAATTAAGCCACCTTCCATACAAATTGCTCCAAATCTCTATTTTCTACCACAATTTCTCCACTGTGCAGCTCTCTATTAAATGCACTTACCCTCTACTGAAACAGTCTGGGCCTCAGTCCAGGATAGTCCTGCAAAGCACTGCATCCTATAGTCATGGTTGAAAGGTAGTAATTACAGTCTGTTTACTTTTGTCATTTGAGAAAGAACTCTGAAGTATGCCATACTTTAAACTATATTCCTTCAGGAGCTGATCCTTCCTGATCTGCATTAAACCTGACCCCACCCCAGCTTGTAAGTCACCTCACTCGTCCCTTCTCTGATAACCAAGGCACTACTTCCAGGAACACCTGCCAATCATTTGCATGCTATTGAAGTAGAGGCTAGGACAACACAGATGTTTTCTAATTCCTTTTATACTTCTTTGGGACAAGCAATACAGGTTTGAGTTCATTCATTTATTTGTTTATTCTTAAGTTGCCTAGTTAATCCAATGTAGTGTGTAGTGTTGGGGGAAACTGAACGTTATCATGGCATTCCGTGGGCATTTGGCTTAAAAAACTGCCAACCCATTGCAAAATACACACGCGCCCACATGCACACATGCACACGTACACCCACACACACACACACACACACACACACACACACACACACACACACACACACATACACACACACACTCTCTCACATAGCTTCACTGGACAATTTAGAGTATCACCAATTCAACTACCTAATTTTGGACAGGGAAAAAAACAAAATAGCTAGTAGAAAAGCTGGGATGATGTGCAGACTCCTCATAGAAGGTAACCAAGCTAAGTACCAAACTGGATATCAAAGCACTTTGAAGATGCAAAATTAACTGACGTGGCATTACAAAAAATAAATTTCATCAGTACTTCTGTCTGCAAACATTTCTTTTGCTGTCAAGTTTTACATTTTGTCTGAGCAAAATTCTTTAGCTTAAGGAAAACTTTATTATAGTTCAAAGAGAAGAGAAAACTTACAGAATCATTGAACACAGATATCCAGCCAAGCTCACCATCCCACTAATTAATTTGTTTCACTATTCTGGCCTGTCATAATGTCTACTGGTAGGAGCAAGAGCTGAGCAGTCATCATCATTCTAGATGAATATTAACCCTCCTCTTGTTTGTCTTAATATGCTATACATTATAGGAGTAGTAGACCATGACCCACTTAAAGTGATTTTACAATGTTTTGAACCTTACCTTTGTACCACTATATGTGGTGCATACATGGCCAGACAACATCTCTGACCATTATACAACATTTTGATAGCTTTTTCTATAAGAAAAATATATTTTTCAAACATTAACATCAGTAACATCACTAAAGAAATACAAAGGATTTTAACCTAAGTTTTGTAAGAGATGGAAAATGTGTCACATCTACAGACGTCAGTGGGTGCACCACTACTGCTACATGGAGGTGCCCCATAAAAGTTTACTGAGATGCAGTATACTACCCAAGATAATGTCACAGTAGGAAAGGCTAAACTTATTTGAGCCATGGTTTAATAAAAAGTTTACAAAACTTTTTTTATTAAAGGGAAAAAAAACAGATATGCAAGTCTGGACAGGTGGGAAAATGCATTGCATCACTCGACTCCTCAATAGCCTCAATGCATATAGAAACATCAGAAAATCACTTCAAGCAAGTGTCTATCCATTAAAGGAGCATTTGGTCATGGGAAACTAACATTCTTTTTAGCTCCCCAGACTTCTGCTAGAGATTTTCATAATGCAAGATAGCCCAAGATGAAGACAGCGTGTCATATTCCAAAAGAAAGTTGTGTACAGTGCAGTGCACTGAAGGAAGACATCATCAAAATAACATCAAATGCAGTTCCATAATTGATGTAATGTCAAGCATCAGTAATAATTAATTTAGTGTAGGATAACTGCAGAAAACATGTATTCACACTGGATTCCAAAATGCAATCGATGCTCCCAACAACAATAAAATATAACAGAGTAGTACGCCAACTTTTTTATGAAAGCACTCAGCAGAGGCCATACGTGCTGACCATCTTCTCAAACAACTTGAATTCCACAGTGCATTTATCTAGAAAACATACAAGCTTCAGTCAATGACTACTATAGGCTGGGGTTCTACAAGCCATACTAGAGGATGGTCTGAAAATGCATCCCAGAATGCAGCCAGCAAGGTGGTGAACCAGGCTACAGTTAAGCCAGCTCTCTGACCAAGAAATCATAAGTAGATACAGATTAGACAGAGTGTTGGAACAAGCTGTGTGCAGAATGCATGGTACATTATTAGAAAAGGGGTGGCCATCACTCAGTTGTCAGATAGTGCGCTTTGCAGATGGCCTCATTATCAATATCATGGCAACAAACACTGGTAGTATGCCTGATGCAGCAATATAGAGGGAAAATGAGCTAAGGGCCACTTTCCCACATGGTGGTATTCTGAAGGGGTTTCTACTAGGTAAGTACAGGGCCACAACTATGAGGTAATCTGAATCAAGATCTGACAAAGCTAAGAAAGGTAATGGAGTGTGTGTTTTATTCTGAAAACTGGTGACTGCAATTATCTACTGAACCCTTAGCACATAATGCTATACAGAGCCCCATCTACTCCTGCTGAGGATGCACATAGACTATAACTTGTAACACCACTGGGTGGGTGTTTGATATGCTGAAATCAAGATGCAGATCTATGGACACATCTGGGGCGCACTGCAATACAAACTGGAAAAGGTTCCACAGATGGTCACTGTGTGTGCCATGCTGCACAACAAGTTAACAATAAAAGAACGTGACCTGTCAGTCTTAGGGTGTGTTATCTACCCAAAGAACCATAGCTATCTGATGTTGATCTGTCAGAGCTGACACCGGATGATCAGGAGGACACACGGGTGAGACCAGCCAGGTGTGGGCGACAGAGGCTGTGGCTATATATGCTAGCTCAGGTGACATGGCAGCATGTAGCTCAAATCTTTAGGTCATGACAAGCCACATATACAGAAGTTCACAGACAGATTAGTGATGTACACACAGTGTTCCCCCATTGCAGCAGACAACTACAGAAAAAAAGATAATGTTTGGATGGAACATCCTACATACTATAACTACAATGTCATCTGCGAAACATCATATACATATGTGCAGAAACAAATTAACACATCTGGATGGCTAGAGAATAACATTCACCACTGGACTACTGTAGAGAAAGTACACTGCCAAAGGCAACCAAGCTGGCTTGTGTGTGGCATATTTAAGGTGCACACAACAGAAGGTGCTGGTTGCCAGGTCGGCTGTCATCATACTTATAATTAGTGTGTAGGTAGCAGAGTAAATGTAGGCATGGCAATGCCTGTTGGATTGTGCATTGGTAAGATGTACCATAACAAAAGGAACATGACTGTGTGTGGAGGGGAGGGTGCATGGGGGTTGTACAATAGCACTGAGAGTCGCAATAAACACATCATAGGAATGTGAACAATGTAGGACATTAAGCTATACAGCAAACAGCAGGGTAAGGCATGACAAAAAAGCTACATACCTGACAAGGTACAAAAAGCACTACGGGACATGCCTGTCCTGTCCTGTGACACATAAGGCAATGGTATAATGCACAGGTGAGTGCAATCATATTAGTCATTCAGATGAACAAGTACATGCAACACAAAAAAAGCATTAAAGCAGGTATGATACAGCAGCCATGGAACACTCAACAGTGTAGTGAATAAGATGTAATTATATAGATGTGTTTGTGTAAGCAGGTATGTATGGAAAGGCATGCATGAACATTGCATGACAGCAAGAATATAACATGTATGAGAAGGAAAATTGCAGGTGCACATTGTGTTGAGGGGAGGCAGTTGCAGTACAATAAGAAACTGCCACGTGTAACAACGATATGCAAAGTGAAGTTTACCTGTGCATGCAGTAATGGTAGATGACAATGGAATGTAAAATGTAGAAAAATCAATGTTTTAACTGTGGGGTTGTATGCTGATGAGTTGAATATATGATAGTTGTATGTCAAATAGGAAGAGCAGGTCAAATGGAAGTCTGGCTAACAGCAAGTTTAGCACTAAAGTTGTCAATATATTGCAAACACTAGAACAACGACATCTATGTACACCATGGCACAACACGTAGGCAGTCTATCATGTCAGCTACATAACTAGAAAAAGTCTATGGCATCAGACATGTCATACACCACTAACAGGTACAATAGGCAATGTCAGCACAGCAGCCATTGTTGCCACAGGTTCAGGATAACACAACAGGGCACATAATGGAGTAATTGTCAGTGTTTCTCTGAAGCAGTTGAAGGCTCCCACACTGATGCCTAACACTGTGTCTTGTCTGCCTCTGCCATCTCCAGAAACACTATGCCCATGGTGCTGTACTGATGAACTGGAAGTGGTAACATTTTCAGGTTGGGACATAGTGTTGTTATGAGCAGCATTGCAAGTTGTATATTTGGATATGACTGCTAAATCTGGAACATAATGATTCACAGCAGATGAGGGTGCACATTGTATCACTGTCATTGATGTACAAGGGCCATGTGTGGGTGTTGTGGGAGATAGTCTGCCTCTCCTCACCGAAAGTAATCTGCTTATGAGAATCAGGGCATGTAACACCCAGTTTGTACTATGACACTTCTCTAGCACTGGCCTAGCAAGGCTTTTGACAGAGCATGCAACATATAACATTCTATCATGCTGTACAGTCAGTGACCTCCCCATGCCTGTATGCCTGATCCATGTGTAACACATGGAGTTGGTGTACTATATAGTTAGTAGCATAAGGAAGTGCATGCATTCATTGCCATGATGTTGCTGTGAACGTTCATGCATCTGTAAGAGCTGGAGTACACCATGAGAAACATGTCCATGCACATCATCCACATTCCCACATGCTCTCCCATGGATAGTATCACTCCATTGTGTGGCAGAGTCACCACCACTCCTCCTGGACTCCAATGGGATTAGTGGTTCAAGATCATTATCATTACTAATATTTGATGCCCCAACATTATCAAACTGGCCAGCCACATTATCACCTCTATCAGAAGCTATACTGTGAGCCACAGGATTGACTCTCCAGGACATGACAAAGCTTACTTCGATGCAGTGTCCTGTATGTCACCGAATGTACTGTCTGAATGAGACATATCACATCCCACCTCAGGATCAGTGGATGGGCTTGTTGAGGAGGCAAGAAGTGGACATGCTGCAACTACAGATATGATACATATCATGTACATTGACAAAGGGCAAATAAGGCAGGATATAAGTAAAAAAGTCTGACAATTCCCTAACTATACAGAATAATAATGAATATATCAACTTCCCTAGGTAGTGTGGCCATGTGGGATGCCCCTAAAGAGCAGTGAAATTCTTTATTAATCGACAACAAACACATGATAGTGGCACTGTAAAACTGTACATACATGCAGACATACCTGATATGTCCTCCTCTGATACCATCTCCTATGGTGAGAGCAGAAATGCCAGTGTGGAGTACAAACACTAACATTCACAGAAAGCCAGTAGGAAGCACAGTGATTTCATCAAGGTGCATGTAAACTATTGTATACAACACAATCATAGCAGAGAGACAGTTTCCTGAAAGTCAGTGTTATTGGCTGGAATACGAAGGCCCTGTGCATGTGAAATGAACATTAGAATACATAGTGCTCACATTGATACCCAACGGAACCTCAGTATAACATATTTAGAGACAGCCTTACCAGTCTGCCATTACCTGGGGAGGCCACCCTCTGTCAGCAGTGTTCCTTAACTGTAAGGTATAGTGGGACATGGATAAAAATGAGTAAAGAGCACTCTTAATATAAGGCAGTGATAGGTCAATTGATACACAAAACTCTATATGAGTAAAGAGACACATAACTGAAAGCTGATGTCTGCTATGTCACAGCCCTGTGAAGGTAAACAAAGCATCAGTACACAGAGTGCTCATAATGTCACCTAAGTAGTGTTTAATAAACAGCATACACAGGCAGCTTTACTTTGTCTTCCCTCTGCTAAGGTGTGATGCTATTCATGAGACTGGGTTGTCTTTGTGAAATAAATATGAAAACATAACACATGTGTGAGTGTACATCTGTGAAATGTATGTGTACTATGGTGTCCTGTATATGAATAGTGTACATAACACAACATCTTGGGACACTAGCCTCTATCCCTTCCCAGGAATACAATAGTCCTGGCAGAAGGTATCGTAGGAGGCTGCCAGAAATAGGGTTGTTGCATCTGAGGAAGGTACAGGCAGCCCAACACCAGAGACATTCCCCTCCCCCCCCTCTCTCTCCCTCTCTCATATTGATGAAGTCTGTTAGCTGCATGGAGGATCATGTCAGAACAGCAGTGACATCAGGCATCTTGAGATCAGTTGTGGCCACCCAGAGCATTGACCATGTTGGTGATGTTCCTCTATATATATATATGTCTTCCACGAATGTATCACCCATCCTTCCTAGTATATTCCTATCATGTTGTTGTAGGGATTCTAGTATGATTTCATTCTCTCTGGGAAACATTGTCATGTCTTCTACCAGGCACCTACAAAAATAAAACACGTACATATCAGGATGTATATATACAGTATGTAGAACACCTATTTTCAGAACATCATTAAAAGTATGGGAGGGTTTCATGCTTCACATATACATTCTACTTCACTGCAAAAGAAAACATGCCAAAGTATTACATGTGCAGCCATCATGTGCAGATAATCATAATAAATGCACATGACAACTAGTGGATGTTACATAAGTGAGTAAAAATAAAGCATATATGTGTTACACACACAATCCCCAATTCACAGCATAGGATAGACGTTTATATATAGGTTCATATATTAGTACCAGGCTAACTGCTCTTATGGGCCATTTTAAGCCTACCAGTTACCCATGTGAGAATCAAATCCTGCACCTTGTGTCTGTAGGGTAAATGCCTTAACCATTACACTGACCTCCCAAAACTTTGGACTTTTCTAGATTTGAAGTCAGGCCCAACTCTATTGCAGCCCTACACTTACAGAAATATAATGTGGTGGAAGTGAGAACCTGGCAAAATTTCAAGCCCCTATAAACCCTGAGAACACTTCTGCCTGTGCAAAACTGTTCACAGAAACCCTGTACAAGCATGTTAATAGCTTCACAGAGGCAGCTGTGCCCAACAGGAAAAAGTACAGAACTAACTCAAAAAACAAGCCACCCTGGTGGAATCACAAAATCAGTCGGATGTATAACAGGAGGGAAAAAATCCTAGCAAAAATTAGGAAGTGCAGCAACAAGCAGGATAAAAGCACTCTCATTAAACTAAACAAACAACTCAGAGGACAAATAAAGTCTAGAAAAGCCAATTTTTAAGTAAGTTTGGCCTCCCAGGCCAAGGACAACCCCAAAGCATTCTTTAGCTATGGCCGGAACCTCAAAGGCAATACACAATAGTGTACAGAACTCATGGAGCCACCTATACTGAGCCAGAAGATATAGCAAACCTCCTGGCTGATAAATTCAGCTCCAACTTTACTCCTCTCTCCCCCTCAACTTTCCCTCAGGAAACATCATCAAATATAACTCCCCTATTATCACTAGGGAACATCTCCTTAATGCTCCCTCTAAGACCAAGAACACTGCATCAATGGGCCCAGACAATATCTCGGGATGTGTTCTAAATAGCAGGAAACATGACCTATCAGGGCCTCTGGAATTACTGTTTAACTGTAACTTCCAAACAGGCTTCATGTCTCATGAATGGAGAAAGGCAACAGTCATCCCTCTGCACAAAGGTAGGCCATCTACACACCCTAGAAACTACAGACCCATAAGTCTCACTAGTCTTATACGTAAAGCCATGGAAAGAATTATCATGGAGATGATCAATAGGGATATAGTAAACCTCCAGACACTGGATCCAATCCAGTTTGGTTTTGTCAAGGGCAGATCATGCCTACTCAATCTGGTGGACTTCTTTGAAAATGTCACCAAAACAATGGATGAGGGCAAAATTGTTCACACTGCCTACCTTGACCCAGTCAAGGCAGTTGACACAATATCCCACTCGGGCATTGTTGGCAAACTCAGGAGGTTAAGTACAAACCTATATGTCACTCGGTGGATAGCCAATTGGCTCACAGACAGGACCCAGGAAGTTAGAATTGGGGAGTCCACCTCTACAAAGAGGCCAGTCACAAGTAGAGTAAATATAAAATAAAATAAAAGTGGCTATTAACACAAGGAATTATTGCCTCAGTATGCCACAAGACTGCTTTGACAGATCAAGTGTAGTGTCAGTATGTCACTGCAAACTAACCTTTGTATGTATGTTGGCATGACTTGTAAACATCTACATAATATGAATATTCATTACAAGCCAGCAGACAGTATTATTGTTTATTGGTGTACTGATGCACAAATATATACGGTGGATATTGTAGCACCAATATCCTGAGATGAGAGCTATATCCTGCTGCTATAGTACAATTTTGATACTGCTCATGAAGCTGTGTCACATAGTTATTATGTACACTGTGGTACAATATGTACTCACATGCAATTTGATATTGTTGAGTATGATTAGCCTCATTTATGCACTGGGCACTGTATGCACATGATATATACATGATCTATCTATCCATCTATGTGTGTGTGTAGCAGCAGTCTCTTTCATGCAGTCAGATTTAGTTTAAGGTTAGGAGAGGTGTCACTACCTACTTTCACTACACAGTTTGTTGAAACCTGAACTGTACTTTAGTATGCCCTGTTATTGTAGTAGTGCAGCAATGGAAAAATGCATTTTTTTTCTAATTTGCAGTGTAGGAATGAGAGAGCAGAGTGTTGGTAAATAGAGCATGGTGGTGGTGTAGTTTGTTTCTATGTTTAGTTTTGTGCATTCTCGTTTAGGTAGTGGTGTAGGGATATGTTTTAGTGAATTTGTGATTGGATGGGAGTGCCTATAATTTATGTTTAATTTGAGTGTTATGCACTTGCGTCTACTTGTGGATGATTATGATCATCAACAAAAGTGCATGTAACCATATAAAATATGTACAGCATTGCCACCATAATTGAAAATTACATCCTGTTTAAATAAAGTTCTGCATACAAATGCTTAATATGTGTGGGGCATTGTTGCAAGCATGTATCTGTTGTACCTGAATGTATGATTGAGACTGTCTATTGACACAGTACAACAATATTGATTGTGTTTCTGTGGTTAGTACAACATGCTGTCCAGGTAACTGATGTTAGCCTTTCAGATTCTTCCTTTCAACTAGATGAAATGCATTATTTTTAGGTAGTTAGTAGGCATGCAGTCCCCATAGATAGTAACTAGACATGCAGTCTAGAAGGCCATTAAGAAGCCTAGTCCAAATTCCCAATTCCCCAAAGCATTGCCTGCTAAAGTGACCCACTTATGGTCACACAGTATGCAAATGAAGGCTGAGGGAATCAAACCCTGTACCACAGAAAGCAGCCTGTCAACTGCTTATAGCCTTAATCCTCTCTGCTAACTGACAGATTAGATCCTTACAACAACTATGTGTATGGTGTGTTCCCCTAGCCACATGAAATTTAATGGTACAGGATATGAAATGGGACAAAATAACAGCCAGAGAGATTGAAACAAAGTTGAGAAAAGCCTCTAACTGGAAAACCCCAGGCCCAGACGCAGTACCTAACTTTTAGTATTAACTTCTTTGCACAATGATTTAGCCATGAATAAGAACTATTTATATGCACACCCAGAACACACACCACACTGGTTAACAACAGGAAAAACAATGTTTTTACTTAAGAGTGAACCTGTAAGCTACCCTAAAAATTATAGACCAATAACTTGTCTTCCAATGACGTATAAACTATACACGGGAATTGACGCCAATAGAGTTTATAGTCATTTAGAAGAAAACTCAATTATGGCAGTAGAACAAAAGGGCAATAAAAGAAAGTCATATGGAACAAAGGATCATTTGCTGTTAAACAAAGTTATAGTGGAGAACTGTAAGAAGGGGAAGAATCTAAGTATGGCATGGACTGACTACAAAAAAGCATTTGATAGTATCCCACATCCCCACATTCATGGATAAAAGAGTGCTTAAAAATCTATAAGATACACCCTACACTGATTGACTACATTACAGTAACCATGAAACAGTGGCAGACCACTTTGCAATTAAGCCATGATAAAGGACAGATTATTATCCCAAGGATAAACATTCAAAGGAGGATATTCCAGGGCGATTCTCTGTCACCGTTGCTATTCTGCCTTGCCATTAATCCATTAAACTGTTAGCTTAGGCCATGGCTACAATTTGGCTTCTAGAAAACAACAAAGTCTAATGACTTCTCATCTTCTCTTTGTTGATGATTTAAACTGTATACCTCATCAGATGAGGAACTGAAAGCACAGCTGCATGTTGTCAAAACTTTTTTAGATGATATTGGAATGTCATTTGGTCTTCATAAATGTGCAAAAGCAACCTTTAAAAAAGGAAAACTGCACCACCAGGAAAACATCAGTTTGGGACAAGAATGTGATATAAAAGAACTTGAGCAAGAGGGAGTGGATAAATACTTGGGAATTGATGAAGGATCAGCAATAAAACATGAACAAATGTGAATAAAGCTCAGTAAGGAGTACTTTAGAAGACTTAAATTAATCCTGAAAACAGCACTGGCATCTAGGAACAAGATCCAAGCCATAAATCAATTTGCTCTTCCTATCCTAGCTTATAGTTTTGGAGTGACTGACTGGCCCTAAAAGATGTTTGATAGACTGGATATTAAAACAAAAAGGATGCTTCATGCTCACCAAATGATTTATAAAAATCAGTGTATACCAAGATTATATATTCCCCGTTATGAAGAAGGGATGGGCCTCCTTGAAACTGATTACATGTATAGATCTGCAACAGTGGGACTCCAGACATATCTGCTCACCTCACAAGATACAAATGTAGTGAAAGTTTTGAAACCTGAGGAGAATAAATCTAAGATTACATCTCTGCTTAATTTAGTAGAAGCATATAGATGTCAAGCAGGAATGGAAATCAAACCAGAAGTAGATAAAAACCAGGCAGCAATTGAATGTGCTAAAAAACAAAATAAGGAATATAAGGTGAAGGACCAGATGAGCAGGTAAGAAATGTGGAAAAATCATATAGTTGCAAGTATAGAAAACTTCTGGAAGAGCCTCATGTTGATCAAGAACAAATGCAGGAATGGTTAAGGAGAGCTGAATTCACATCAAGAAATGAAAGATTAATATTGGCAGTCCAAGACAGTGGGCTACATACACGCTGGTTTACAAAGTCCATTGAATATGTGGGAGAAAGAGACATATGTAAGTTTTGTAAAACTGACTTGGAAACAGTCACACACCTGTTGCTGGTTGTGACACACAAATAGCAGAGGGACTGTATACTGAAAGGCATAATAATAATGTGCGAGACTGTTACACTGGAGTTTGTGCAAACATTATGGTATTGAAGTGGCTGAAAAACACTGGAAACATAAGCCACAAAGAATCAGAGAAAATGATGAAGTTTATATCACATGGGATCACCCAATGCCAGCAGTTCAAAAGATAGATGCTAGAAAACCAGATATAGTGGTCCAAGAAAAGAAGACAAAATAGCATTGATCATTGAAATTGCCACACCCAGTGACTACAGCGTCTTGCGTATAGAGAGACACAAAGTCATAAAATACCTTGATCTGCAGGCAGAAATGAGAGCCATGTGAAAGAGAGATACCTAGACAGTTCCAATAGTAGTAGGAGCAAATGGTCTTATAAAAAAGAATTTACAATCCTATTTAGATATGTTACCATTTCATGTAACACCCTATGAACTGCAGAAGGAGTCATTACTGGGCACATTGTGGGTGCTGTGAAGAGCACTTTTGGCTGACATCAAAGAGTGAAACAATACTAACTTCAAGAACTTTAATTGTACTTTGACTTAGAAATGAGGTCTATTCCCGTCATTGTATTAGAAACCCAAAAAACTTGGAGAAACCCTACAAAATTGTTGTATACTTAGGCTGTAAAAATGTGCTTTACCCAAACTTCCTATATCTATTAAGACTAAAACCTAGCATAAACTAAACACCATGACTCATAGTGGTGCAACTACAGATATGAGTTTTCAACTAGTAAGTCATTTTAAGTACAATACTGCAACGCCATCTGCAAGTAAAAATAAAAATGTACTTGTGATTGGTGTTTCTATAGTCAGGTAGACTGACTGTGTACTCAAAAGGCTGAATAAAAACAGGCTAACAGTGAGTTGTCTTTCAGGAGAGAAATTACTAGATGATTCTTGGGCCATCAAAGTTGACAAATATAGTTGCATCATGGTGGCAGTCCATGTGGGGGTAAACAACCTGGTGCAGAAAACCCTGAGGGATCTGAAGAAAGATATGTCAGAGCTCTTTGTGCATGTCACAAGTGCAAGAAAGAATGGGATTAAGCAGATTGCTTCCTTCACCAAGAATAATACCAAAGCGTAAAGAAAAGATAATTGATTTAAAAAACTGGCTAAATAGTTGATGTCATTTGGGGAATAAAGTAAGTGTCAGCCTAGTATCAGATGTCTGACAGTTGTACTTGCTTTGGTAAAAGAGTTTGCACCTCTCTTGCCAAGGCTTTTGCATACCAGAGAAAGCCTTTGCTATCCCCATACTACCTTTTTTAGGCAGGGTCCAACTAATGGACATCTCAACCTAACTAGCAAAACAAGTTAAGCACAAGAATATATATCAGTGCTAGGAGTATGACTAACAAGTTACCAGATTTAGAAGCCCTCCAGCATTTGGAGCACATACATGTTTGTGTGTTATTATAAAAACTTGGCTCAAGTACCCAGAAAGTACTCCATCAATACCAGGACTTTGTGACCACCACATCTTTAGACCCAGTGGGAAGTGTGGTAGAGAGTCTATATTTATCGAACATCACATCACCTCCAGGCAGATTTTCAGAGATGGAACTTTTTCAGATCCAGATTACACTAAATAGGATCAAGTATCAGATCGTAACTAGCTAAAGAGCTTCATCTATGTCCTCTGAAAATTATGATATATTTCTAAATTTCCTGGAAGAACTCCCTATAAACAGAAACTCCATTATCCGGGGAGACTTTTATTACCAAATAATAAATTATGGTAGTTATACCTCAAATATAGGGTATGCCCAAAAGTTCTTTGATTTCATAAATAAAACCTCTCTGGATCAAATCAGCAAAGAACACACTAGAGGGCAAAATATCGTTGAGCTAGTCCTCGGTTCATAGGTTCGTACTAGGCTAACTGCCCTTTTGGGCCATTTTAAACCTAGCCATTTACCTCACGTGAGAATCAAACTCTGCACCTTGTGTTTGTAAGAGAAATGCCTTAACCATTATGCCAACCAAAATCATTGTTCCATCTCTATAGTATTGCTTTCACAGGTCAAATATAATCACAAACTGGCAAACTTCACCCTCAAAATATCTAACCCCAAGTCACAATTATTATATAATTTAAGGACTTCTACCACATAATTTTTTTTCATTTATAACATGAAGTCTCTGAATACAAATATAGAGCTATCACTTGGAGTGTTGCCACTACAAGTAAATAAGCAAGCAGTGTATATACCCACTTGAATAAATGTATTAACTTAGCTGTCCCTACCAGATCTAAACAAACTGGGAAATTCAACAGTAAACCAGCTTAGTGTTTTACAAGCATAAATAAAATGTACAATAAGAGAAAAAAAACTCCTCAAAGTATACAACTAAACTAAGAACCCCCATATTAAGGATATTACCAAGAAGTTATTTAAGAAATTGAAAAATACTATTGGGAAATCAAAAGCATCCCATGAGCTGTGATTGGCATCAGAAGCTAAAGATTAACAACAAAGCCTTCATTACCTTAATCAGTTGTTGTTATTGTTGTGTCTTTCGGCTTTTCCCGGTTAGGGGACGCCACAGTGGAACTCTGGTCCACTAATGATTGGCAGGAGATTTTTACATGCTGAGTTGCCAGCTCTGATGCACAACCTTCAACGAAGGTATGCCCATTCACGCATGTCTCCACACAGAAGACACTCTAGCTGAGAATCGAACAGGACAACGTCTTAGTGTGAGGCGACAACACTACCGCAGCACCACCACCGCAGTAAAAAATGAATAACATTCAGCTTTGCTAAGAACTTATTCAGAATGGCACTACTTTCTCTGATCCAGTGGGTATTGCTAACATAATGTACGTTCAGTGTAAATTTCATATCAGATACAACCATTCAGAGCCCACTTATTCTGGAGGGTCACTGCCTCCTTCATTAACACTAAAGAATATCTACTAAAAGTACTTACCAAAACAAAAAATATATTCTCTGTGGGATCTGATAACATAGTCAGCTGCCTAATAAAGAGCACAAAACAAGCATTGACAGACCCACTCCTCAAAATATTCAACCTGAGCCCAACAACTGGCTTTGTCCCCATAGTATGATGTGCGCTTGTTAAAATGCCACTTCATAAGGGTGGTCCCACTACCACTACTGACCCTGGAAACTACGGACTGATTACTCTGACTAGTCTCATATTCAAAGTCATGAAACATATCATTGTCATAAACTATGATATAAAAAAAACTTATCAGACTGGATCACCATCAGTCTGGCTTTTTCAAAGGTAGATTCTGCATGACAAATCTAGTAAATGTATATGAGAAGGTAGCACAATGTCCATACAACATATCTGGACCTCATAAAAGCATTTGATATCAAGTCTCATGATACCATAATAAACATATTATATATATATATATATATATATATATATATATATATATATATATATATATATATATATATATACACACACACACATAGATATAGATAGATAGCCGGTCCTTGAAAAGTACATATAGATAAATAGAGATAGACAGATAGATAAATAAATGGAGCTAGATAGGTAGATAGATAGATAGATAGATAGATAGATAGATAGATAGATAGATAGATATGAAATAAAACTGATCTTTGTACATGATTATGCATTTGCTGACAATTTACTGACTTTTTTTTTTGTAAACGATTTTACACTATCTGTATAATCTGCACACATCAGTATCTTCCATCTTTGCAAACTGAAGACTCACGTATGCTAATGATACTCATTATATCTAATTAGTATCACAATGGCATTCCTTCTCTGCATCATATTGTACCATCCACTACATTGTGCAATCCTTTTGAAATCCTACTGCTGTGAGACTTAAATGAAAACTTAGATGTAACTCTGATTACCAACAGAAAGCCTTTGATATACTTGCTACCTGCTGTGCTTTGGCTTCAAAACTAAAACATTTCATTGTTTAGAATATAATGCAGCTGTTATGCTTACAGTCTCTCTTACCCTGGCTTCTACGTGTAATTATTAGTTCCAAAAGTTTTGTCCAACTCTTTTGCCATAGTTAATTTGTAATGTAATATTTCTGGAAATTATTTTCTCCTCTTAGCTGCTGTTAGCCTTATCTGTCACTGTGTCCTGTCTATGTAAATATAAGTTTTACAAATTCTGTGAAGCTGTTACAGTTATACCATGCTTTATACTTAAGCTCCTGTAGATATTAAGGTCTTTAACTGCTTGTTTGAGTTAACGCATCACATTCACAATCCAGTTCAGTTAAAACACACACCATTCATTGCCCTGTAATGGTGCTTTAGCACAAAGATGTGCAGCACCATGGAGGGCTGTCTCTGTAGCTATGTTAAATGCTAGTGAGGCACCCCAGGGTAGAGACATATGCTAATTGTTCATGTATTCTCCCCTGGAGATGCCTGTTGTAAGACATTTACGCAGTGGCTGCATAAAGTAACACAGCCACTCCTGGCCACTTCAGTTAATGAACATTGCCAAAAGTTCATGTTCACCCATAGCAGAGGAAGTAAGTACTGGGGAATTTAGTGAACTGGTAGTGTGTGTGTGTGTGTGTGTGTGTGTGTGTGTGTGTGTGTGTGTGTGTGTGTGTGTGTGTGTGTGTGTGTGTGCATGAGAGCGCATGCACGTGTGTGTGTCTGTGCGTGTGTGTGTGTGTGTGTGTGTGTGTGTGTGTGTGTGTGTGTGTGTGTGTGTGTGTGTGTGTGTGTGTGTGTGTGTGTGTGTGTGTGTGTGTGTGTGTGAGTGTACATCTGCCTTGTAGGTCACTCTGAGAGGATTAGCTAGGATAGTTATGTGTGTGTTTGTGTACTACTGAGTGTGTGAGCTTCTGTAAGTGCATCTGGGTGGAAGGCTGTGAGGGTGTGGGTTGAAGGGAGAGAGGACTGTCACACATCCATAATCCTGTAGACTAATGAGCAAATCCAACAATACTGGGGAAGGGGGACCACTAAACACCACAGATAATCTTCTTATCATGCATTAAATGCATTTGTAGAAAGAAAAAAAGACAGCATTGATCAGGGGTACCATTAGACTCCAAGGATAGTTCTCATAGTCAAAGTCTGTTATATGCATTGATAAAAATAAAGAAAGGACACAGATGGGGGGGACACGAGACAACAGGGGTACTCTAAATAGCATGTCATAAAAGCACTAAAAATTATTCAAACCATGCACTTTACACCTCATATAGAGGATATTAGTCTTCTGCAACACCAGTAGACAGCAGCAGTACTTCAAACTATTATTCAGATCATTGCAAATTAGCCAATAATGATGTCTTTTTTCGTTGCAGCTAATGTGTCTGAATTACAACTCTGTGCATGATGCAAACAGATGGTTTTTACCACAGCTCTTACCACTAGTGGTAGAGTTCTTTCTGAATCCCTGAGGTCAATTTGCTCTTACACAATAATGATATCAAAATTCACACACACACACACACACACACACGCACACACACGCACACAATTATTTGTAAAGTCTAATTCTGCAATATTATTTCATGGGAAAATATTTTCAGAAAAGGGGTAATGTATTTTTCTTTTCAAAAATTGCAATATTTATTGAACATTTTACACACTTCCACTCTTCATAAACATCCAGCTATGCAGCTGTGTAAATTACTGCACAAACAACAGTTTTAGCACTTTATATCTTGGTTATACTTGCATTAAAATATTTCTGTTTTCTGTGTCATGACTCATGCATTCTCAATTCCCACCCCACACACATTCCTAGAAACAATCTCTTTTATTATGAACAAGAAATGAAAGTAGTATAGCCTGCACTTTTGTTACAATTTAAAAACAGTAATTGTTGAACACATACCATACTATACTATACCAATTTTCTAATTGGCATATGTCAAATACAATGCAAACAGTTCCTTTTCAATAATTATGTTACCGAGTTCTCTTTTGCTGATGTCTGCTTGTTTTTTACATTGGCTTACTGCAAGACCCATAAAGCACAAGGACAACATTATTATTTCCTTGATCTAAAGGCACATATCTTACTTTCATTTCAATCAAATATAAGATTATAGTGGTTGGTGACTGTATATTGTTTAATTTATTGGTCTTTCAAAGTTAATAAAATAAAAAAAAACAAACAAGTAATTAATTAACTAATTAATTAATATACTTGAACTAAGAGGGCATAAACCTTCTAGAGTACACATTCACTGTGACAAAGTTTAGTAGTTTAGTTTAGCTGTAGTAGAATACGTAGGAACGTGAGGGCACTTATGTACAAAAATAATGAAGCTGGGCAAAATATCAATAATATTTTTTAATTGTAGAACAATGCAGAAAACACATAAAGACAAATAATACCAAATCAAAACATGTTTAGTGCAAATTCAGTATGCCTAGCACAGGTAAGACTCACGATGCAATGCAGCTTGAGGATAATTAGTAATTACTTTGGTAGAAGTTTACAGCCCAGTTCACTACTGATTAAAGAACCTGCTCATGAAAATGAAAGGACCCACGGTGAAGGCAAAAATCCCACAGCTGCAGCTAGGAGTGTGAAAATGAAAATAACGAGCAGTGAGCATGTGTGTTAATTTGTAATAATACACCAAAACAAGCAATCCATATTAAAGGGCCCACTGTGATGTTTAAATTTGTTTTTGACCAGAAAAAGAAGTGGAAATGGATGTACAGGACAGTAGAAAAAGGTACTGGAAGCAGAGGAGGATACAAATGAGAAACAGGAAAGATAAAAATGGGAGTGTGGCAGCAGTGGAAGGATATACATGTTTCTGTAGGACAGGTGAACACTTTTTAAGAAGTGAAGCTGGTGAATTATGTAAGTGAAGGCAAGGATATTGTAAGAGGAAGAAAGACACAAGCACAAACATAAACATAGGCTGACAGTGGAAATGTTTACATACTGAGGGGTTGAGGGACTGTGGAATTAGAGACACACAAACAAAGAGAGGACACTAGTGATAAGAAGGATTGCAAACAAACAGGGTAGGACAGTGACGCACAAGGAAGGGGAACATCAGGATGAGGGCTAGGGTAGGTATGGCATTCTGTATCTCACTGTTTTTGTGACACTCATGGGAAGTTCAGAGGCTACCCTGACCACCAACCCAACTGGGTGCCCCTGAGGTGGTGATAGGCAGGAGCAGGCAGTGATATGTCTCTATTAGACATGAAAAGAACCCTTTCTAGGTGACTGATGTCGCTTCCAGCTGCTGGTCTATCAGATCTCCCACCACCTCTGTGCTACTGGTCTGTCATATCTCCTACCACCTCTACACATTTGGTCTATCAGATCTCACACCATCTCTATGCTCCCTCCACCTCTATGCTACTCTTCTATCAGATCTCCCATCACCTCTGTACTATTGGTCTAGCTGCTGTCCAAAATGTAAACACCAATGGAGACACAAATGAGTAACACAAAAGGAGAGAGAAATAAATATATGTGTATACATATATATATATATATATATATATATATATATATATATATATATATATATATGTATATGTGTGTGTGTGTGTGTGTGTGTGTGTGTGTGTGTGTGTGTGTGTGTGTGTGTGTGTATGTATATATTTAATATTAATTATAACATCAACTGACTATATTACAAAAGCAGCAAATTTATACACCGGTGTAGTGCCACAAACTGCCTACATATACTTTTTAAGTGGCCATATGCAAGGATGTGATAACATTAAAGCTGAGTAACAGGAGGAGTTCCATGAAGTATGTGTGCAGATATGCTGTGGAACCTGTGGACATGACTAATACTGTCCCTCTAAAATGCAGTGTTACCAGGGTGATAGTGCATTCCTCTGTTGTGTATAGATATATAGAAATATGTCTATATATATATATATATATATATATATATATATATATATATAGAGAGAGAGAGAGAGAGAGAGATTATTTTTAACATATTTTATTAGTAAAAAATCATAGTTGATACAACAGCCCAAAACAAAACAGACTATTTGCAAAACCTTTAAAATCTAACCCATAATGCATAAAACCATAAATTATAGCAAATAACAATCTCAAGTTGAATAACAGACAATTCATATTAATAGAGTATTTTCTATCATGTATGAAATATCAGATCTGTTGATGCTTCATGGTGGTTGTAAGAACATAATGATTAGCTAATAATGAAATATCAACTACTAGACCAAAGTTTCTTGAGAAAATTTATATGAATCACACCTAAATAGAATTGAATAATAAATATCAGGAGCTTGTATATACAAAACTGCTTTCAACTAATATAGCCTGGATGAAGGTAATCCATAATGAATGCCATTCCCCTGGGTTTATATATAGATGTAGGATGCCATGCTGTAAACTTGTTATCATATCCCACAAAAGAATATTCAAATTGGGTATTCTTTCCAGTGTTTAAATATGAATCCAATAAAGGATATACACACCAATCTAATTGATTTTATGTGGGGGCCAGCAGATACATCTGCCTAGGTTGAGGATCTAAATAACCAAAAGTCTGGATGAGATTGATCAGAGAGTTGTGCTACAGTGGCCCAGGTTATTTCTTCCAATAATACAAGCTATTTGTGTTTTATCAAGGGACAATGTCATAGCATGTGAAGGTAGTGACCAGCAGGTTGGTCACAGTGCCAATAATTCCAAGACACAGTCCAGCCTCTGTCCCAGATCTGATTGGGGGAATATTGGCATTGATGAAGCAAATTGAGGAAGGTAAAGTAATGTATGCTAAGCAGGCTATGGGGAGTGTTAGTTGTGATTATTCCAGAGAAGCTTTCCATATCAGGATCAAATTCAAGGTATTAATTTAATTTCTCCAGTTACTTTTCTGACAACTCTGACTATATTTCATTTTGTAGCATACAGATAAGACTCAGTTTTAAGTTATTAGAATAGTAAGCAATACTAACATTGATTTTTTTTAATAATCATGCTGTTTTCTCTGCCTCAAACCCTATGGCTGCCTTCTTCTTACAAACTAAGTCTTGCAAGCACTGCCATCTCATTGGACCAACACTATCCATATCATTCTTTAACAAAATGGAATCTGACATTTTCTTGTCTATTGATTTCCAAATTTCTATTATAAACTTAATGTCAGATAGTCCAGTCATCTGTGGGTATAGTATCACCCTCAGTGTGAAATAACTTTGAGTACCAGATTTTTTTCCAATACCTGCCTACTTTTCCTGTCAGATTCCATTTAAAAACTCTTAACTTCAACTCAGTCCCCCACTCCCGACCCCCAAGATCCCACACCTAATGCAATGAATTAAGAAGTTTGTCTTCCCATTTGCCCTTATGATGTTTATATAAATGGGTAACATTATGGTCTAAGTTTTAGACCATTGTGAATATACATTTGTTTGGCTACAGTCTGGCAATAACTTTTTAAGTTAAGGCAATCCTACTCAGCCTCTACCAGGGAGTATAAATAACTGTTATCTAATGATTCTATGGTGGGTTTTGACCAGATAAAGATGGACATCAACCTCTGAAGTTTGTTGATGCATGATGTTTTATAGGAATTTAGTAAATGTCACATCAAAAGCAGAGCTTTGGGCAGAATATATAATTTCCTCAGTTTAATTTTTGTCAAAATGGGTATGAAAGATCTCCTGCAGTAGTTTACTTTGGAGGTTATTTTATTGATTAATGGTAGGTATTTGGCTCTTAGAATATTAACAAGGGTGAAAGTTATCTGAATTCCTAGATATCAAATTTCCAAGGTTAATTTCCGACAGGGAGCTTCTAGAAATGAAAGAATACTCTGTTTTGCAGATAGAGATATAGGAAATAATACTGTTTTTTTCCTTCATTGACTTCTAGACCTGTAAATTGCTCTATTTAAATAAAGATCTCTGTAATTTTGTTGTAGTTTTGATGTGGCTAGTTAATCCATGCTATGCAGTTGTTAGCAGATTAAGAGGTTACCACAGAACCTTTGGTAGGAAGATTAATACCAAGGTGCTTTATTTGACTGTTCAGGAATTGTATGTATTCTTCAGTAGCCAGTAAGAACACACATGGGTAGAAAGGGACAGCCTTGTTGTATATCGCAAGATAGCTGAAAAGTTGGGAATAAGATCCCTTTGGTCAATATGGGAGATGCAAGAGCAGAGTAAATTAATTCACATATGGCTATAAAGGGATTAGCGAAATTCAAATAAGTCATCAATCCACAAATAAAATCTGAATCAAAGATTTTATGAAATTTCTCATAATTGCTGTTCCAGATATTTGTTTGCTACCAATGCAATCTTTGCGTGCTTAGGCAACTTCTGACTGAATCTGGGCTACTTGTCCTATGTTTCATGAATCCTTGTGGCACTGGGAAATAAGAGTAGAGAGAACTCTAGCCAGCTTATTGGCAAGAATTTTTGCATACATTTTAATTTCCAATTGTAATAAAGAAACAGTTGTATAACTATTGTTCTTCCATGGTTTTGAGAACATTAGCAGCTTAGCTGCCAGTGAATCTTTAAGAAACTTTCCCGGTTGCTCTGCTTTTATTAAAAACATTTGAGAGGGCCCAGAAGATAATTTTTGCATACCTTAAAAAAGCTGGAGCTAGCCAATTAAGGCTAGGGTCTTTGCCTGAACAAAGACCCTCCATAGCTATAATTATATCATTGTCCATCAATGTTCTAGTTAAGTCTTCCCCACTTGTAGCTGATAGTTTCTAGAGAGGGATTATGGCAAACAGATTTTCCAAATTAATGTTGTGGTGTATTTTAGAAATAATTTTTGGTTTAATATATTCTTGCAGTAAATGATTATTAATTTCAGTGGGGTCATGCAATAAAGATCCATTATTATTTTGTATATTGGTAATAGCAATCTCATTATTCCTTTCCTCAAGTCTTCATGCTATTAATTTAGATTAAGGTGATGTGAGTTGTCCAACAGTAAGTTTTGAAACTACCTCATTTCTCCTGAATCTTAGCATATTGTAAATTTCAAAATGCATTTCTTTGTCTCCATAGTGTACTGTATCAATATCTTGAACTAGCACCCTGTTTTAGGGTCTATATCATTTTGTCAAAAAACCTAATAATTAAATACCTTTTTCTCAGACCCTATCCGTCAAAATCTGAATCCATCAAACGTTCATGTAAGTGAAAATTTTACCAGGGAAAACAAGCAGTGGGCCATCATCTGGAATTTGCCCTTTTCTAGTAGTGTGATCTCAGAGTTGGTATATTTAGTTAAGAGAAGTGTGGGGGTGCATTCCCCACCTGGCTGGGTTTTAAATTTTGTGATTTTTGTGATGATCACTTGGTTGGCCAAGCATTTTTCCCCTGGGAAAATTTTCACTTAAACGAACATTTGATGAATTAAGATTTCAATGGCCAGGGCCCAACAAAAAGGTATTCAACAATTAGATTTTTCAACAAAGTGATATAGATACCTGTTTTCTTATATTTTTGTTGCAACTCCTTTATTGTACTTTCCACGTTTGCTGTCTCTATCACCCTCTTTCTCTTTCTTTCTTTTGCCAACACTTTCACTTTAAGTTGAATGCATTCCATTTTACCCAGCTAGCTATCTTGCTTGTGTTTTGGTCCCTACAGTAATACTTCATAAAATTATTTGTTTTGTTTTTCCTTTGAATGATTATGATATAAAATTAGTGGATCTAGCTTCCATGTGTAGTTAGCAAAAGGTCACTTCAATTCTAGTAGAAATACCTATAGCCCTGCATGATCTGACCACACAACTGGGAGTAATTTCAAGTCTTTGAACACAGTTTAGAAGCTTCATTAGGATTTCAATAGTCTAGCCTGCAGTCAGTACCTAATTTATTTGCACCAGCGGTAAAGCCCTGCTTTTGTGGGCGATGTTCTCTCCAGCTGTGTGGGTGATGTTCTCTCCAGCTCTGTAGGTGATGTTGTCTCTAGCTTTGTGGGAAATGATTTCTCCAATTCTGTGGGAAATATTGTCTCCAGCTCTTTGGGTGATGTTCTCTCTACCTCTGTGGGCGATGTTGTCTCCAGCTATCTACTAAGTCTAACTCTTCAGTAACACATAAGAAATGAGAAGCAGATTTTGGATGGCTTTGTATCCCTTTAGATCTATTGTCCATGAAAGGATACAAAACTAGAATGAAATCTCCCTTAATATATAATAGTCCACCTTACATTTAGCAGAAACAATTTTCTCTAAGAATTGCAATAAATGTGTTGTGCAATCTGTGCTGGGTCCATAAAAATGTTCCCAGACATATAGTACCCATTAGTCTGCTAACCACTGTAATTCCCTATCTGTCATGTAAATCAGAACATTCTTTAGTTTATCCTATCCTAGTTTCTTGGGTATTAAAGTAATGATTCCCCTTCAGCCAAAGTACGCGAACTGCTACTGCACCATCCCTTTCATTTAGTGACAAGTCTATCTATATCTTTCCATTTTATTTTTGGTTCCTGTAGTAAAATTAGGAAAATTTCTTTCAACATGTTTCTATTCAAGTAATCCATGACTACATTTAGTTTATGGGGTGAGGATATGGCACTAGACATTGAGAGAAAGAGTGAGAGAAGAATTCTTTACTTTCCCCTGGTAGAACTAAGTGTTTGGTCATATCACTGGTGTTTGGAAATGTTTACTAAGTTTAGCTACATCATCTATAGAAGAGGTTCTGATGTCATTTGTAAAAATGGATGTGCTCAGTTCATCATAACAATGTAAGGGTACCAAGCTGCTTGCCATGCTTTAGTTTAACCCAAGCCATGGCATACCCCCATGTCAGTCTGCTGTTACAGCTACATCATCTGTTGAATTAACTAAATAATTAACAATTACAACTAACTGGAATTAGAATCAGTAGTATGCTGTTGAATATCATAATCAAATTAGTCAATGAACTTATCTTACCAAATAGTAGATGTGCGATCGTTACACATCTCTGTCTGGTATAGATCACCCAGCAAAGCATGTGTTTTAGCCATGTGAAAAAAAGTGGAACCACAAATGTTTACTGTAAAACTGATTTTCATTTGTTAGGTAGTAGAGATAAGCCTTTCTCATTTATGAACTCCAGAGAGTCAGACTCTTTGCACTCACTCCATGAGGCTTCTGTCATCTTAAGTTTTGATGCATCATTGTCAGGCCTGAAGCAATCTAGGCTGGCGTTATTGCTATCTTCATTATGGCACTGTGAAGCTAGAGGTGTAAATCAGTTAGACAGTTCCATTGGGGGGGATGGACTGAGAATTCTGTGGAGGAGTCCATGAGTTTGGTCACTTCCTTCATCCCTTCTTTATGTTTGAGGAAATGTTTAGTAGGAGAGGTAGGTAAGTAGCCTTTTTATTTGCTATGCTTACACAAGGACCCTTTTCCTAGACTGCCTCACAGAAGAGTTGTCTTTTCAATCATAGGTAAGCACTAAACTAGCTACCCTTGTGGGCCATTTTAAGACTAGCCAATTTCCCTTTCAAACTCTGTTCCTTATGTCTGTGAAGTAAACGTCTTATTCATTATATCAACTCCCCAAGTCTGCATATGGTCAAGCTGAACCTTGTGATTTAAAGTAGCATTTTTTGCATAATGTCCACTGCCATCAATTTGATCATGGCAGTTATTGCTTTCTATTATTCTTTAATTAATCTTATATCATTGGCAATGTTATTTTTTGAGATACTCATCCTCAGTCGAAGATTTAAGTTTCCAGTCTTCATTCTCCTGAGAAGCTGATTTCACCAGTTGCCAGGATACTGACCATTATAAAAAGGGGATTCAAGTTGCTGAAAACTATACACAGGTGGAAATGGTCTTATTAAATTTGAAATCTTTACATTGAAAATGGTTTTGTAGTGAATGAATGTACCTTTCAGAGAAAGGAGTGCAGCAGAGTAACCAAAACATGCCTGCCATTTGTGCAAGCCAGAGATTATCCCCCTCATAGTGTAATTATTCTCAATAATAAGTTTAAACCTACCATTTATATAATAACATCCCAAGTAACACATTTGTTACTAAGCCGCATACTTTTGTGTTGCATATTAATAATATCAGAAAATATGTGCACACTTTAAGCTTGGTGGTATTACCTTTTTACAGGAACACAGCCTTGCATGTTACAGACATACATTAGTTTTTAGCTTGGCTTGACTCAAAGCTGCAACTCATAAAAATAGCAGTTCAGGAACATTCATCATTTGGTGGCTGAGTGTATAATTCCCAACCTATAAACTTCAAATTGATGTAATATAAACCCCAGCAGCCACCATGAACCTACAGAAGACTATATACAGGCAATATCCTAGCTGTTGAAAGTAAGGTGCAAGTTACTTTAGTGAAAGTTACACTTGTTTATAAAGTAAGTGCGTACCACAAAGGTTGCAATTATTCATTGTCTTCCCATTAAAATGTTTGCTTAATCCTGCATTGATATTATGCATATTTAAATGTTTGTTAATATTATAACTTAGAGGTGCAGTCATGTTGAGGGGTGTAAAGGGTTCCACATATTAGGTGGGTGCCATGCTTTGGAAGGGTGCAAGTGCATGAGCAGAGCTGCAATACAGTCCTCAGCATGTATTAGTATGAATATGTAGTATTGTGAGCATTACGCCTGGTAGCAATGCAATTATATAGGTCTCAGTTGTGCATTGATTCTGTTGTGTAAGGCTGTGTACAGCTCGTGAATCCCCTTGCACCAGATAGGTCATGATGAGGGTCATACAAGTCTAGCACTTCAAAGCAGACTTATGCTGCAGTACCAGTATCTGTATCAATTTTTGGGGAGATGAGCAAGGACCTTTGTATGTACATATTAGCTATGCCTTCTTGAGGGAGAAGAGATGACCATCACTGTGGAGTAGAATGTTAACAATGTTTATATATATATATATATATATATATATATATATATATATATATATATATATATATATATATATATAGATAGATAGATATAGATATATATGTATGTATGCATGTACTTTGGGTGTTCTTGATAGCTGTACTACAGATAGTTATGTACTCCTCCAATACAATATATAATGAGCATGCATTCTGCACAATTTGCAACAGTAACATGACTTTTCCTGCTAGTTAAGGATGTATCCACAGCATTCCTGAAGTGCATATGCCTTAACCAAGTTCACTGTCTGTATGTGTAGCTGCTGTATCTGTCTGAATAGATAGTTAAGTTAGCCATCTATGGTTATACTGCTGTGGTGTCCAAAACATGGCATGGTAAAGGTCAGCCAGCAGCACTCATAACTTTGATGGGTCACCAACAGCAGGCTGTTAACCAGTCAGAACAAAATAAGGGTTAGGCTGCTAAACAGTAAGAGCTTAAATTAAAACTGCACTCCCTGGATGTACTTCTGTCTCTAGAAGATGTAGATATCTGTGCAGTTATAGAAACCTGGCTTAAAACCTCAGAGAGTACGCTGGCCCTGCAGAGCTGCAATGTCTTCCACACTTTAAGACTGCAAAAGAAATGTGTGAAAATCAAAGGAGGTGATGTTTCAATCTATATTAAAGATAAATTCACCTCAAATCTAGTTAGACTGGACAGCTCCATGGAGTTATTCCAGGTCCAGGTTACAGTGGGTATGAACTCCATTCAAGTCCTAGCCAGTTAAAAATCCCCCTCCATGGGTCATGACACCCATGGAGCCTACATAACCAAACTGAAGACAATCCAAATTTTACTGAACACACTGGTTATGGGGGATTTCAATTATCCCACAATCAACTGGAGAACCTATTCTAGCCCAAACACATTAGCACAAAAGTTCCTTGACTTTGTGAATTTAAATTCCCTGGTGCAAATTGGCCATACCCCAACAAGTGGAACAATCATATTAGATCTGGTCCTCACTAACATGACAAACAGATGCACTGTTGCAACTGCTGGACCTTCATTAGTTAAAACTGACCACAAATCAGTCACCTTCAAACTGATACTAACATCAGAACTCACAAAAGGTGAAATCAAACTAAAAAAATCACCATGGCAAACTATACTCTCCTAGATGAAGGTATAAATACATTCCAAGCCCCACCCCAAGCTGAAACTGGTAACTATGTCGAAGCTTACACTAAAGCCCTGTACAATCACTTGCATAAGTGTATTAACTCAGTTGTACCAGATAGAATCAAAGCCAGAGCCCCAAGTAAAATGAAGCTGCCACGGTGGGCTTCTAGCATCAACAAACTCTACAATAAATGCAGAAAGTTGCTATCCAAGGAAATAAAAACAAGGACCCAACAATGGAAAAGCACTTTCCTCAGCCTTAACAGGCAAATAAGACAACTTTTCAAATCATTCAAGAGCTCTCCATAAGTCCTTTTACAGCTATGTACGTAAGCTAAAGGGTAGGACCCAATCATCTGCAGAACTGGTGGCCAACAGTATCACACACATTGACCCCACAGAGATAGCGAACCTGCTAGAGGATAGGTTTGGCAAATATATCACTCCCTTATCCCCTCCTAACTTACAACAAACCCTGCCCAAACTTCCCCTACCTTAAATATCTGACATCCCAGGCTGTCTTTTAAAAAAGCTAAAACATGAGCTAGCATCACCATTAAGTACCCTTTTCAATCACAGCCTAACCAAAGGGTTTGTTCCTGTGGAATGGAAAACAGCTACAATATTTCCCCTCCACAGAGGTGGCCTAGCAACAGACCTGGGGAATTACAGACCCATTAGCCTGACCAGCCTCATCTGTAAAGCCATGGAACATATCATTATGGACCTCATAAACAAAGACATAGGTGACCTCCAAACCCTGCACCCTACCCAATTCAGGTTCATGAAGGGCAGATCCTACCTGTTAAATCTGGTGGATTTTCAAAGTGTGCCCAAGGCCATTGATGAAGGCAAATCTGTGCACACATCATACCTCAACTTGGCAAAGGCTTTGACACAATCCCACATTCAGGCATTACTGATAAACTCAGCAAACTGAATGTAAACCTCTTCATTGTAAGATGGGTTGCCCAATGGCTCACAAACCAGACAGACACTATCAAAGTGGGTGACTCCACATCAACCAGCAGACCTGTTAACAGAGGGGTACCACAGGGGTCAGGGATGGGCACCATACTGTTTGGTATATACTTTGCAGAAGTTCAGATCAAAATTAAAGGGTTGTGACTGACCAAGTTTGCAGATGACTGTAAACTAGGTGCAATCATTGAATCCCCAAATTATGTCAGTATACTCCAGGATGGTCTCACACAGACCACTGACTGGTGTATTATTCATGGTCTCATACTGAATGCAAAGAAATGCATCATAATTCGCTTCATCACAAACATTGCCCCTTTACACTATGACATCAATAACAATACCCTAAGTGCCCATAAATTGGTAAGGGACCTGGGATGACAGGTTAACCGCAACCTTAACTTCGGCCACCACAAGACTACCATTGTAAGGAAAGCTTTCCATGTAGATCACTTGATTAGTAAAGGCATCAACTTAATAGCAAAAGAAGCTATAGCCCCCCTATACTCGGACTTATCCGGCCAATAATTGAGTATAACGCCCCATTCGGTATTTACCATACTAAGCACCTGCAGCAATTAGAGAGACCTCAGAGGTTTCTAAGAAAGAAGATAAAGGGCCTCCAGCATGTGCTTTACACAGACTGACTAAAATCCCTGTCACTATACTCCGTATCATATAGACTTCTTAGGGGAGACTTAAGCCTGGACCTACAGAGCAACCCAAGACCCAAACCTAATGAAATTACTGCATATCCAAAAATTAAATGGGTCTAGGGAAATTCCAAAGCCTTAAATATGGCCTGTGAATTAAACAGGACATGTTGGAGGGACAGATTTATCTCCCAGTGACTGCCACATCTTTGGAACAGGCTACCAATTCATTTGAAACAGAGCACATCTATGACACTGCTCAAGAGGAAGCTGGATGAGTGGATGGGGCACCATAAATTCTTACTAGGGATAGCACCCACAACCCTCCTGGACATGGGCAGTCATCACTAATGCAATCTTGGGTATTGACTAGTACCTCTACAGTATTATATTGGGTTGAAACAGCTGGGCTTAAAATGACCTCCAGGTCGATAGCCTACTAATCTCCATTGATCCCATGATCCTATGACGTTATTGTATCTATTCAATGTCCACTTTTTTCCTGGGGGACCACACTACAAGAAGTAAACAAATATTGCCCAGGCTATGCAGCGTGTTCATAGTCCATGCTGCAAACTACTGAGCTATATTACCAACACCTACTTGCAGCTCACAGGGAACTCATAGATTGTATCAAGGTGAGTGTTTGATAGCTGGTGATGTGCATATCCTCACATATATTTTCGTTTTCCTAACACACCAGGATACCAATAAAAAGAAAGTGAAAGGAATGCAATTGCTCTGTTTAATTTCTTCAAGTATTTGGGGGTTTTGATATCACAATGGAAATGGATCCTAGCCCTAAGTCAAGGCATAATTAAAGTTCATGAAATTAGTATTGTTTCAATCTCTGATGTTAGTCAAAAGTGCTCTTTGCAGCACCCACGATGTGCCCAGAATTGACTCCTTCTGCAATTCATATGGAGTTGCATGTGTCAGTAGCATAACTAAATAACACTGTAAATTATTTTTTATGAGACCCATTGCTCCTTCTACTATTGGAACTGTCTGGGTTTCTTTCTTAACAGTGTACAGGCTCTCTGCCATGACTGTACCACATCCAGCAAGAAGATATGTGACTCAGTCTAGTTCTTTTTTATGGAAACTGCATTTGTTTGTTTCACCCACATTTTCAATGGACTTCGGAGTCTGCAATTCTGGGCTGCCATTATTAACCTTTCATCTTTTGGTTTCAATCACCTCTCCTTAACCATTCCTGCTTCAAATCCTAATCAACACAAGGTTGTTCCAGGACATCTTTACACTTGTTGTTAATTTTGGTGTTTCCACATTTTTTTCCTTTTCAGCTGATACTTCTCCTTATATGCTTTCATTTTTTGGTGCAATCAGTTGCTCTCTGATTTTTGTCAACTTCTGGTTTGATTTCCATTCACAACTGACACCAGAATGCTTCTGCTAAACTAAGCAGAGAGGTCATCTTAGACTTCCTCTCCTCATGTTTTAAAGCTTTTTCTATGTTTGGATCTCATATGGTCAGCATATATGTATACAGTCCTATGACTACAGATCTATACATATAATGAGTTTCCAGGAGACGCATACCTCTTTAGTTCGGGGAATATATAATCTTGGGAAACATTGATTTTTATATATAATTTGAAAAGCATAAAGCAATTTTCTTATTTTCATGTCCAACTGATCCAGTACCCTTTGGGGCCAGTCAATCACCCCAAAACTGTAAGTTAGAAAAGGAAGAGCAATTTGGTTTATAACTTGGACTGTATTCCTAGATGTCAAGGCTGTTTTCAATATTAGCTTTAGTCTTCTGAATTATTTCTTACTGAGTTTTATTGCATTTGTTAATGTTTTATTGCTGATCCTTCATCAGTTCCCAAATATTTATACACTTTCTGCTCAAGTTCTTTTTCATCACATTCTTTCCCAGACTGATATTTTTTTGGTGCAGAAACTTTCCTGCTTTAACTGCTGCACATTTATCAAGACCAAATGACATTCTCACATCATCTGAAAAAGTTTTAGCCACTTGCAACTGTACCTTTAACTCCTTATCCGATGAACTATATAGTGGACGGCTGCAGTGGTGTAGTGGTTAGCATTGTCACCTCACAGCAAGAGGCTCTCCGGTTTGATCTTTGGCTGGGGTGTCTTCTGTGCAGAGTTTGCATGTCCTCCCTGTGGTCATGTGGGTTTCCTCCGGGTTCTCTGGTTTCCTCCCACATCCCCAAAGACATGCTGCAAGTTGATTGGACATGCTAAAATCGGCCCTAGGTGTGAGTGCATGTGTGTGTGTGCCTTCTTTCTGTGGAAGGTTGGGCGTTGGGCTGGCAACTCGACACCGTAAAAGCTCCACTGCCAATCAAGAGCAGACAAGGTGATCCACTGTGGTGACCCCTTACCGGGAAAAGCCAAGAGAGAGAGAGATCCAATGAACTATATAGTATTAAGACATACACAAAAAGTAGATGAGAAGTCTTTAAGCAAGGTTGTTTTCTTGGAACCAAATTGTAACAATGATTCAATCTGTTTAAAAAAAACAGCTTAATGGATTAAGAAAAAACAGCAGCAGTGACAAAGAATCATCCTGGAATATCCCACTTTGAATTTTATCCCTGACATAATAACTTGCCCTTTGTCGTGGTTTAGCTACAAAATGGGTTGCCTGTTTCACTTTAATGTAACTGATGAATGTAGGATTTTTTTTTTTTTTGCATCTGTAAGCATTCCCATCAAATATTTTTTTTTCTAATCTATCCATGCTATAATTGAGATTCTCTCACTTTTTATAATTCTCTATTATGGTTTTATTTAACAACAAATGATCATTTGTTCCATATGACCTTTTTTGTTACCCTTTTCTATTGCCATGATTGATTGTTTTTCTAAATAGATTCAATAAAGTGAAATATCGGTCCAGGAACAGTGTAGCCATTCCTGCACGGAATATGGCTGCCGAGCAATCCAGTAAACTACTGTTCTGACGTGCACAAGCTTGCCTACACTATTCCTGCACGGACACCACTGAATAATGCTAATTACCTCATTTGCTGGTGAAAAACATGCAAACGAGGTGAATTTGTGAGTCAGCAAGCAGGCAGACATCCATGCAAGAATAGTGTTAGTTGCAGAAATGTATTTGGCTACTAGCCAAATACATTTCTGCAAAAATTAAAACAGAGGCATGGCAGTTCAAATAAAAGCATGTATTATAATCTTTAGGCATGCCAATGGCCAAATATATGGCCATTGGCATGGAAAAGTGTTTCATTTTTATAAAAATAAAAAGGTTTTTTTTGGTTGATCTTGGACATTTAAGCATAGGGCAGCGGCGCGCAAATGTGATCATGGTGAAAATAAAAAAAATAAATGTGAAAACACAATTTTTAGGGAAATCTGCATTTTGCCATTATAGTCTATGGTATGCAGAATCAAAACAATACCAGGTAACGGTGGTTGCTAAGGAGAAAGGCTCTGGTGTAGTGCAGTAACTAGGGAATAAGGCAGTGGGGTATGGAAATGAGGGGAAATTTACTGAATCAGAAAAAGTTTCTAAGTTACAAACTGCACCTAACCGTGTAGGTGCTATAAGGCAGTGGTGTAAATAGGAGGAGCAGCAGATATGAAAAGGGGGTGTGTCATGCTTGGTGTAAGCACATTGGAGCTCCACAGCTTCCAGATGAGGGTCACTTCTCATTGTTTACCTTGGCTAAACGCACGGTGCGCACTGGGTCTAAAAAAAAAAACAAAACAAAACAAAATAGTAGGACAGTTTACATTTGGGCACCGGATTTGCATGGCATACCTTGAGGCTTAAAAGGGGCAGAAATGGGAAGGGGAAAAAGGAAAATAGCAGAATTAAACCAATCAAGTACAAATAACATAGCTGTCAGGTGGAATGCATCATAGTCAGCCAATCATGCAGGCACCATCTGCAGCACAACAGTATAAACTATGGAAACACCTTACAGTCTGTTTTTTTCCCACAAACTCTACACCACTGGTGTACACATGCAGGGGAATTTTAACCGAAAAAATGTTAGGGGCTGCCATTGCTTTGATCCATCAGTATGTACTAGAGGATGAAGGTGGTGAAGAGGATAATGCTGACAACTGCCACATACTGAGGAGGAGGAGAAGATTGTTCAGACTCAGGGTAACTTGCCAGAGGCTACATGATCTGGAGATAGTAGAGCACTACAGGGTGGACAGAGACATACTGCAGCAACTCATCGAGCTGTGACGGCCTCAACTCAGACCCAGAGCCAACAGAGGGAAGCCCATCTCAGTTGATACCAAGGTATGTGTAACCTTAAGAATACTAGCTGCAGGTACTTTCCAAAGACCTACTGGGGACTTCATGGTGGTCTCACAGGCATCTGCCTCCAGAGTACTTCCACCAGTTCCTGGATGCCATCCTACCACTTGTCAGTGAGCACATTTACTTCCTGAACACCCACGAGGAGAGAACCAGCAATATGCTTCTTTTCCACCATGTAGCATGGATGTAATGGCTGGGACAGACTGCACGCACATCCACATCAAAGCACCACCCATTGAACAGGGTAGGATCTACATAAACTGCAAGGGCTTCCCCTCCATCAACTGCCAGGTCATGTGTAATGCCCAGGGCCTTATCATGAATGCGTGTGCTGGCAGCCGTGGAAGCTATCATGACTCCCACATCTGGCATTCGTCACAGCTGTACCAGGCATTTGCCAGTGGGGACATCCCATATGGCTATCTGGTGGAGGATACTGGCTATGCACTGGAGCAATGGATGATGACACCCATCAGAAATGCATGCACACCCACTCAAGAATTCCATAGTGAGGCAAACGCACAAATCAGGATCATTATAGAGTATGTATTTGGGATGCTCAAGTCACAGTTCTGTTGCCTTGACATAGCTGGTGGAGCTTTGCAGTACTGTCCAGCCACATGTGCACACATGCTCATAGTATGTGCCATGCTACACAATATGATCCTGCAGAAACAGCTGCAGCAGGAACAGCAAGGGGAAGGGCCACACAGCCCACCACCATTGCCAAGGTCTGCACAGGCACAAAGGTTCTCAGAGGAGGAGGCCCCTGAGCCTGCTCCTGTAGGCAGACAGGGGCATGCCCAGTATGCCCAGGCCTTGGCAAAGAGGCAACCTATAGCACATACACTGACACTGTAGGGACCCAGGAAATGACACCTCTCTCTGACTTGCACACACATTAAAATGGTTGATACACACATCACATTACCTGTAACTTACTATGTATAGGCAGTGTACTGGGTGCATCCAGCATAGGCAGCCCTCAAGCACTATCCTCACAATTACCGCAGGCACAAAGTAAGTTGGTCTTCTTAACAATAAATGAATGGATTATTATGTTTTGGTAACATATCTATGGTAATGCTGCATGCATGCAAAGGAATGGGGTGGCCTACTGGGATAGCAGCAGACAACTGACAGCTATGTGGGACACCAGGAAATTTCTGCCCAATACTGACCTCCCTACACTATGCAGTAGTACCCAAGGTGGAAAATCCCAGTGCAGTATATGTGTGGAGCCAACTAACTGGGGGGTCATAGGTCAAAGGCATGGATGTCAATGTGGGGGTCCCATACCTACCCCTCAGACCCACACAGCAAGTCAGCTGTAAAAATCAAGAGAGAAATGTCTGGCAAAGGCCCACAAAGGGTGGCAATGTTGAACCCCCCCCCCCACAGACTCACACAGTGATAGCACAGCAAGTCTCGCAGTTGCAGTAAGGCTATGAAGGGTAAGAAGTCTGAAACTCAAATGTATGCCATTATAATCTGACCTGTGGTCTTTACTGATATGCCTCTCATTCCCAAGACAGATCACAATAGTATGGTAAATGGAATCAAAATGTAAAGCAAATATCAGCACAGTCTGTGCAAATGTGTATAGTTGACAGAAGTGTGCCCCATATACCCATAGAAATGCAGTAACATGTATGTTTTCAGGGAAATATCATCATACCACACATTGGCAGGGCTGTCCCAATACACATGAAAACATGTTGCATGTCCACAATATGCAGGGGTCAATGAGCTAGGTGTTTGTGTGGTTAATACTGTCAGGATCTGGCCAGCATGTTCTCCTGGCTGTCGTCTTGTAGTGTCCTCGGTACAATGCTGTCTTTGACAGGGCCATATGCAGATAACTGCAGTGCCAACTATTATGCATGTCAGTGATACCCACTGCTCTGCCACTGATATACCTGGAAGTCACAGTGCTATGTGGAATATACTGCACATATAATGGACTTCTTGAAGGCTATGTAGCCAAGGTGCTAAAGCTTTTATGAATATAGCATGTTTGGTACTGCTGCCAGTGGTATTTTCTATACTTTTTTATGTTTGCTTTTACATATAATGGACATGCATGCACAGTAGAATGTGCTCTGTACCCACACCCATAACTCCCAACCTCTGACAGCAAGATGTCTGGACAAGGGCAGAAATAAAAGTGGAACAAAGGCACAATGATAGGCATGTGTTGTAAATCCTGCCCTTACATACTGAGAATGTTGATAGGGTGAGGGGTTTGCAGTAGCAGGAATTCTCTGAAGGTTATGTAGTCTGAAACAGTAATGTGTGTCAATATTTTGTAACATCACTCTTTAATTATATGTAACTAAGTTGCCATAAAAACACACGTTTACATAGACTGGATGAAACCTCTAGCCAAACACCTGGACAATCTGCCAACAAATGTACAGTTGAGAGGTATGGCCACAGCAGGATATGACACCTCAGGTTAGAAAGATACCACACAAGCAGGAGACCCCCCAGCCAGTATATCACTAAGTTGCTGGACTGTTTACACAGCACGTCATCACTCTGCTGGCTGTAGCCACACCTCACAACTGGCCTTGTTGGGCAAGAATGTACATAGCTGGCCTAAGAATATTGGTCTACGCATCTTATAACTAATATTCCTTTGGTAAAGCACTGTGATGATCTGAAGATGTCTACTACTAGGTAATGACACAATACATTGAAGTGTCTGACTACAGATATGTCAGAAAATGTCCACTAAACAAACCCAGTACCCCAAGGAAAGTTCTGTGTACTCCTGAGAGGTATGGCTATAGCACACACAACCCTGGACTGGAGTACACTTATCTCTAGAATGGAGTCCCACTCTAACTATAGAAGGTCACACTGGTCATGCTCCTACATTTAGAAAATCACAGGACATGTTGGAACCCACATTGGACTATATGACTGTATTGTGTATACATGTCTGTGCATATAGACAGCTATGTACACCTTAACTATCCCCACACACACACACATCAGATAGGACTACCCTCAGCTAGCTGTAGGTGGCTCATATGTGATATATCTGCATCTGTTGTGTGAGATACACACACATATATATGGACAACAGATAAAATATTTCAAGCATACACACACATTGATGTGTGCAAGTGAGAGACAGACAGTGATAGAGAGAGTGACACAGAGGGACACAGACAGAGTGAGTCACACACACAGACACCCTGAGTGGCATACAGTGATGTCCTGCTGTAGACAATGGCATACCAGTTGTAAACAGTTGTACGTGCCAACATAAAAGGTGAGCCCCACTGTGTAATTGCACTGAGGTTGGGGTTATTTATTTATTTATTTATTTTTTATTTTATTTTACATTTGTTGACCGGGATAGCCCAACTGGATTCATGTCCATTTTCAGTGGAGGCCCAGAGAGAACAGCTCCAAGATAAGCAGTTAAGATTACAAATACAATATATACATTGGTTACATACTTAAGTTATACAAATTCCAAGGTTATAATATCACATCACCCGTGTGTGTGTGTGTGTGTGTGTGTGTGTGTGTGTGTGTGTGTGTATGTGTGTGTGTGCGTGTGTGCGTGTGTGTGTGTGTGTGTGTGTGTGTGTGTGTGTGTGTGTGTGTGTGTGTGTGTGTGTGTGTGTGTGTGTGTGTGTATGTGTGTGTGTCTGTGTGTATGTAGGTCTAAGTATTAGGAGACTGTTCCCACTCAGTACACTTCACATTGCCCTACTTCACAAGTTCTGCTGCTGTTATTCACCTTAGAAGTACCATTGGACACCTATCATCCCTACAAGCTCTGTAGCACATGCGATAACTGTGTAACACTATAGTACAAAAAACAACAGGCAGCGGTTCTACTCTGAGATCCAGCAAATGTGTGTTTGTAAGTGTGCATGTTTGTAGGAAGAAGTATTTTGATAAGTTTCCCACCCAGTGCCCTAATTTATCAGTCCTACTGATGTCATTCCACTTATCAGCACCTATGGCCAGTTGTCAGCCCTGTAAGCTCTGTAGTGCATGCAATAACTGCGTAACATTATAGTAAAAATAAATAGATAGGCAGGGGTTCTAATCTCAATACTGGCAAGTACGTGTGTGTGTGTGTGTGTGTGTGTGTGTGTGTGTGTGTGTGTGTGTGTGTGTGTGTGTGGTATCATATCCTATGTGGGTTATACCATTTTGAGTTGTGTACCCCCCTGTACACTTCCCATCACCCTATTTTACAAGGCTGAAGTACCTAGGGACAAGGTAAAATCATATAAGCTCCATGGCATGTCTGATAACTGTGTAACACTATATTAGAAATAACTAGATAGGTAGGGGTTCTAATCTCAATACTAGCAACTGTGTGTGTGTGCGTGTGTGTGTGTGTGTGTGTGTGTGTGTGTGTGTGTGTGTGTGTGTGTGTGTGTGTGTGTGTGTGTGTGTGTGTGTGGGTTGAGAATCATATCCTGTGTGGGTTATAACATTTTGAATTATGTACCAACCTGTACACTTCCCATCACCCTACTTAACAAGACCTGCTGATGTCATTCACCTTAGAAGTACCTTGGGAGAAGGTGAAATCATATAAGCGCTGTGGTGTGTCTGATAACTGGGTAACAGTATAGTAGAAATAACTAGATAGGTAGGAGTTGTAATCTCAATACTGGCAACTGTGCTTGTGTGTGAATCATATCCTGTGTGGGTTATACCATTTTAATGTGTGTACCATCCATGTCTGTTTACCACCTCCCGATGGCATTACTTTATATAATGTGTTAATGTCATCTTCCTCACATGCAACATGTTAAACCATTATACAGGCCAAACCAGTCATCTGTGCAGATGTCTATGGAATATCCAGATGTTTGCAACCTATATGTGGTTTGTGTCCCCTTCCAATGGTCATGTATGTGATATTGTTGCCAAATAGGTCAGAGCTAGTATAGTGACACACATGCCAGCATCAGATATCATACCTGACTGAAGTATCATGCTGATACAATGTTTGTTACCCTATCACTTGTCCAGGCTTGTAGGAGCAATAGATGACTCCAGTTGCTATTTCTGGTGGGTTAGCTCACCATTCATGAAGGCATTCACAACATTACATGTTGTAAGAGGTAGTGGGTTATGGCCCATGCATATAATCTATGTGGGGCATGTCATGTGTATGTAGCACTACAATACATTAAAGTGGATATGTAGGTTTTCTAATCTGTCTATTGCCAATTGTGTTTGTGTTACTGTATGCAGCTCCCCTGTGTCAGTCTTTACTGTGTGCATGCAAAATATATACCATTTTGTCTCCTTGTTCCCCCCTGTGAACTCAGGAATACATATCACAAACCTGTCATACACAGTACCATACATGCCCTCACCAACTGTATCAGGGTTGAGTGTATGGCAAAGAAATGTCAGGGGCATAAGGTGCAGACAGGTGAATCTGTCGCTGTTAATCTAATGGCTAAGCTTGTGAGGGACCTCCTGACAGTACCCCAATAGCCTGTTCCATATGTATGAGCCTGTGGTACTACACTGCACTGAGGTGACATGTCTGAAGGCTACCTGTCTGTGACAAGGGGTATGTATGCAAGTTCACACTGTCTGACAACAGTGTCCCTCACAAACTGTTGCATGCATACACACCTGATAAACATACATATAAAGCTGTACCTTGACTATGAAACAGTTGGTGTAGTTCCACTCTGCCATACTCCATATTGGTAATGTTTGCAGGGCCACAGCCTGCTGATAAATAGACACCTGGAACGCAAACAGAATACAGCATGTTAGACTACATTCAGTCAGTGGTACTAACAGCAACAATGCATCATGGCTAATAAGGTACATTCACCTTTATGTGCACCCATAACAAATGCAAGTAGACAACACCTTACACAGTATTAGAAAGTTACACTGTACTATATTCACCCTGTGCATCAGACCTATATTAGCTTGTCTCTGCATCAATGGTATTGGTGACAGGGATATGACACAAGTATCATCATATGCACAGGGTGTGGTGTGGGTTTGCCAGAGGTCTAGGCTGGGCCATACAGTTGACATCATGTGTGTGTGTTTGGAGGGGTATCATAGAGATGGGCTGTGAAGATGTACTGTGTGTGTCTGGTGGTGACCTTCCTTTGGTACAGATGTGTGTGTGTGTGTGTGTGTGTGTGTGTGTGTGTGTGTGTGTGTGTGTGTGTGTGTGTGTGTGTGTGTGTGTGTGTGTGTGTGTATGTAGGTATGCAGTCACAACATGTGGCTGCCCTACACAGGGGTATGTTGGACAGGTGTGGACCGTACATGGCAGGGTGTCCAGTTTGCCGTCTCTGGCCACTGACATGGGAACTGGTCCTACCAGGGGTCTCACTGGCACCACCAGGCCCAAGGCCAGATGCAGTACTGCTTCCTCATGGTGACTGCTGTCTGCTGGATTCATGTCCCTGACAGGAATAGCCAGGACCACGTGACCATGGCCTCTACTACTGTGATGTGGACAGCAACCACCTTATGGTAGTTTTGGTGTCACTGCCACTATGGGAGTGTTAAGGTGCATGGCCCCATAGACTCTCAGTTTATATTGTTGCTGACCTACGTCCACATGGCCAATGCCCAACTCCCACCACATGCTCTAGCACATACCATGGTCGAGGATTGCCAAGGTCTCACCCCACTGTCTATTCATGACTTCAGTATTTTGAAGTGTGGCCTCAACAAGGTCATGTATGACACCATGTAAATCAGGAAGAGTTGCATCCAACACCCTGAGTATTTGTCTGGTGTTGCATTCATTACATGTGTGTGCATCCATGTCAGCCAGAAGCATGCATCTGGTGGCACCTGCTGTGGCACTTGTGACAGCAGCTTGATGAGCAGCAGTCCTCCTGTGTGCACCCCTTTCCATCTGCATGTGTTGAACCTCACCTACACTCTGGCTATGGCCAGTGTCTACACTCACATCTGCCATACTCAACACACTAGCCTGTTCCAACCACCTGCCAAATGTCCATCATCTGTGACTGCTGGGGATGGGGTATGTGTGGTCATTGTGACTGTGTGCAGGGACTGTAGGATGCCAACCGATGGTACAGATTCAGCCCCTGACAACCCCATCTGTGCCTGACTATGATCATTGTCATTGTCAGAGTCTGCAGAGACACTGACATCAGATTCTATGTGGGAGGGACCATGACCACCATGTCCACCTGTGGGGTGGAAGACACCATATGTAAATTAATACCTGCACTATAACATTTGCTGCTACCTACACACACACACACACACACACACACACACACACACACACACACACACACATAGGTGAGGTGGCAGACAGGCATTACACAGACCTCACAATAGCCAACTGGTGACATTCACAACCCAGTCAGACCACTACATGCACACCCTTGACAGGCCCATGACATCATGCAGCGCAGCCCTTTCCACTTAATGTTACCACTTATATACACCCCGTGATACATGAGTAGTGTTAATAGGTGATGTGCATTCAAGTAGCACACACTGCACCCATACACACATAATTGCTGTTCACCTCTATAGCATAGTGGCAACTCCTACAGAACATGCCTCTCAACTGTGCAGAGTGTCACTGAATGTCTACATGTGTGGCTCATATTTCTGGTCTGTTCTTCATAAATCCTATGTTTGTCTGACACATTACTGGGATGATCTGAGGACTGATGTCACTAATTAATGACATATTTTGAATTTCACACTTCAAAGCCTGCTGCAGTACATAAATGTTACAACAGAAGCAGTTACACTAATAACTTTCTAAGATTACAGTGGATATTATAAGTGTAGACACCCCCGTTAACATGCCAAGTTTGTTTGATATATAACATGAGACCACAGAAATCATGTGATAACATTTCCCACCTTTAATGTGACCTATAACCTGTGAAATCCAATTGAAGAAAAAATACATTGGTTAGGGGTAACATATAAAATTTGAAATACATACAATAGGCTGGTTGAATGACTGTGCACATCCTTAAAGTAAAACTTTGTTAAAGCATATTTTGATTTCATAACATGAGTCAGTCCTCTTGGGAAGGTGTGTATCAGCATGGCACATCTCAACTTAGCAATATTTATACACTCTCCCTTGCAGAAGCCCACCAACTCTGTCAGATTGTGAGGGCATCCCTTCTGCACAGACCTCTTCAGGGCACCCCACAGATTTTCTATTGGATGTAGGTGTGGACTGTGCTTGGGCCATTCCAAAATGTTATTTGTCTTCTAGTGAAGACATTCTTTTTTGGATTTGGATGTATGGTTTTGGCCATTGTCGTGTGGAAAGGTGTAATTCCTCTCCATCTACAGCTTTCTAGCAGACACATGAAGATTTTGGGCCAAAAGGGACTGGGATTTCAAACTGTTGCTAATCCCCTCCACCTTGACTAAAGGCCCACTTCCAGCTTATGAACAACAACCCCAAAGCAGGACACTGCCATCACCATGCTTCACCACGGGTGGTGTTCTTTTGGTGATGCCCAGTGTCGTTATTGTGGCAAACAAACCTTTTGGTATTGGGCCAAAAAGTGCAACCTTGGCCTCATTACACTATAACACATTTCCCCACATGCTGTTGAGGGACCTGATGTATTTGTCTTGAGAAATTCTCCAGACCTGGATGTTGTTCTGTGTGTGAGAAGGCTTCCATTTTCCAAACCTACCCCATAGGCCAGACATGTGGTCAATATGACAGATTGTTGTCACATGTAGTACACAATCAGTACTTGCCAGAGATTCCTGCAACTCCTTTAGTGTTGCTGTAGGTCTCCTGGCAGCCTCCCTGAACAGTTTGGGTCTTGTCTTTTCCACACATTTGGAGGTATATCCAGTTCTCTGCAGTGTCACTTTTGCCCCATATTTCCACCAAGATTTGATGACTGTCTTCTCTGTGTTCTGTGGTATATGCAATGCTCAAGAAATGTGTGTGTACCCTTATCTGGGCTGATACCTTTCACAAATGAGATCCCTTTGGTGCTTCGTAAACTGTATGTGAACTATGGATGTTGCTGTAGCAGACAACTGAGTAAATGTTAGGATAATCCTGGTAGGACAGCTGACCATTATTTGATGTTAATCAAAGAGTCTCTGTAATTAATGGCAGGTGTGTATCCAAGAAGACGTAATGCTGTAATTATGTCAAGAGCTGCTTCAACACAGTATTAACTTCAGCCTGTGCACACGTATGCATCTAGCGTCTTGTACATTTTTTATCTGTCATAATTGTTCCCCAACAGATGTGCTTGTTTTACAATTGAATTGTACATGTTATAGGTCACATGAAAGGCTGGAAGGATTTGGAAATGTTTTATTGTGCTCTCATTTTTGTATATCACAAATACCTGGCATTCTAACAGGTGTGTGTACACCATTTATATGCACTGTATAACACTAATTTATAAACTATGTCTCTAGTTTTGGGCCTTTGTCCCCCTATTTTGTCAGTCTTTGTCCATATTTCTTGCAATGACAGGTTGTGAGTTTTGCTGTAGATATGTGACATCTCCTGCAAACAGGCCCCTGTGATGACCACTGTGATGCAATGCAGTTAACCCCAACCACAAGTGAGCATGCAGATACCTTAATATGGCTGAGAGTGACAGTTGTGTGCATGGTCAAATGCATGACCCTGACATGCCTGGGATACTGGTGAGCCACAACAGGGAAATCCTATACTCACTGGCTTCAGGCTGCTGTCCCACATCCAGATGAGAGGGACCTATGTAGTTGTGGTGGAGAGGTATTGTCAGCAGACTCACATTTGGCATTGGTACAAGATGAATGCTACTTTTCTGCACATGTACAGTACAGGCTCTGATAGTACACAATTTGCTGTCCTTCACCATAGATGTGCACTTGTGTGCATGACTAAACCTCACCCACAAATGCAGTTTGAACTGACATATGCCTCTAGATATTCTATACAAGACAGTATGACTGCTACATGATTAAATTGATGTGCACTGTGGCCTTACCTGGATGCTCGTCTCCTGTTGCCTGGGTGCCACCCACCTCCACGACTTGTGTTTCATGTGCTGGCTATTGTGTGGGGGCTGCTCCAAAGTTGGCAAGGAGCTTGTCTGTTGCTGTAAGTGGGGCCTGTGTGGCTGGACTCCCACCTGTAGCAGTACGGTCCCTGGCCACTGCAGCAGCCCTTTTCTGGGCACGACGTATCAGGTCAGTTGCCCGATGTCTGACCAGATAGTATGTGTGGCCATGGTATCCCAAGGTATCAACTCTGTGGAGAAGGTCATCTCACACAGCAGTCTGCTCCCACAGATTTTGTCAGCTACGGCCAAACATCACGCCATGGTGCTGGATTATGGAATTGGTGATGGCTGCATTTTCAGATACAAAATATGCTGGCTGCTGCTGCATGTCACCTGTAAGACATAAACAGGGAAACACATAGCAGAACCTCAGACATTGCTCAAAATTATTTACAGAACCAGAACATCAACACTGCCTAGCATTAGCCACCACTTATATCCACATCATACCCCTGTCATCTATCAGCATAGTATGATCCTGCATTGTACTCCTGGTCCTGATGTGTCATGTTCCACCCAGTGAGGGCTAGTAAATTGCATAAACCACCATTCATCATTCACGTTTGTGTAGAGGGATGACAGTGGCCCTCTTCTTTGCAGATGGGATGTCAATGGTGCTCAGGCTTTGCTTGCATACAGTATCTAATGGAGCTGGAAGCATATGCCTGATTTCATGTAGGATGCAGACAGGAATGTTATCAGGTCCCATGGAGACTTGCTTTTGTTGACTTTGATTAGGCAATGTGTACCTGCTCCCTGATGATGAGGGGAGGGATGCGGGTGCTGTGCATATCCACCTATACTGATGGTGAGCCAGGGGGGTGATGTTTGCCCTAAACCTGTCTGCAGCAGGTTGGCTATAGCTATGGTGTGTGTGTATGTGGTATGACTGACCACCATTATAGGGTGGGTTGGGTTGTTGCCTCTGAGATTGCAGACATATGTGAAGATGGCCTTGTGATTGCCCTTGGTGGATGTGTCCAATTTGTACTCATAGTTAGCCTTACAGTAATCCATCTGTGACCTTATATGCTCGTTCAGACAAAGGTTGACTTGCTGCTAAGTTGGTGCCTGCTCCTACTTTGCCCTGTACAACCAATATAGTGATCAATCATGTGGTTTGTGTAATGCTGCTGTCCAGCAAAGGGGATTACTCTACCTTGGTTGAGGCAGGTTTTACAAGTAAGTTATTGCTGAGTCCACATGGCTATGTAGGTGGTCATATAGCTGTTTTTAGTAGGCATGGACATAAGGTCATAACACAGTTGGACACCTCTCTGATGTCAACCTGGTAATCATGCTTATTCTAGTACCCACGTCTATGTCAGGGCAATGCAACAACCAGTAGCTGTAGAAATCTAACTCTGTTGGATGCACAGAAACTAAGATTACACACGTGTACAACATGTACAACTTATTTACCTGATGTTTTGCATCCCATGTCTGTTGTTATGAGGTAGCCAGGTTCACCTACTCATACACACATGTGCACAGGTAATACCTGATATACATTTCTGCTCTATATCAGTATGGCACACTGTATTTACACTCTTGCTGCTGTCATTCCTCTCAACCTGTTAGAGCAGGACATCCAGATGATGCCACACATACATGGTGCAATGGGCCATAATTAGTAAGATTTTCTTAATATTGTTGTAACACAGTTAAGTCATTTGATAGCACAGTAGCTTTTGTATTCATAGACATACGCTGGAGGATCTCTGACACTCATATGGCAGGAAGAGAGGAGAAAGGCTAGGAGTGTGGTAGTGAGGGTAGGGACTTTAAATGTTAACAATATGACTGGTATAGGGACTGAGCTAGCTGATATGATGGGCAGATGGAAGGCTGATATATTGTGAATGCAAGAGACCAGACAGAAGGGGGTAAGGCTAGGTGTATTGGAGGTATGTCCAAACTGTTCTATCATGGTGTGCATGGGAGGAGAAATGATGTAGGGGTTATCCTGAAGGAACAGTATGCCAAACGTGTTTTTGGAAAAGAAAAGTGTGTCAGATAGAGTGATGTTTATGAAACTAGAAATTGGTGGTGTAATGATGAATGTTGTTAGCACATAGCACATATGTTCTGCAAGTTGGGTGTTCGATGGACGAGAAAGAATTATTTTGGAGTGAGTTGGATGAAGTGGTGATGACTGTACCCAAGCGTGAGAGAGTGGTGATTGGAGCAGATTTCAATGGGCATGTTGGTGAAGGGAACTGTGGGGATGAGGAAGTGATGGGTATGTATGGTGTTAAGCAAAGGAATGCAGAATGTGGGATGGTAGTGGATTTTGAAAAAAGGATAGACATGGCTGTGGTGAATGAATATTTTAATATTAGGGAAGAGCATAGGGTAACATACAAGAGTGGAGGAAGATACACACAGGTGGATTATATCCTATGCAGGAGGGCCAGTTTGAAGGAGATTGAAGACTGTAAAGTGGTGACAGGGGAAAGTGTAGTTAGTTAGCATAGAATGTTGGTCTGTGGGATGACATTGGTGATCACGAAGAGGAGGAGGAGTGTGATGCCAGCACCTAGGATCAAATGGTGGAAACTGAGAAAGGGTGATTGTGAGTCTGAGCTTAGGGAAGAGTTAAGACAGGCACTGGGTGGCAGTGAAGAGTTACCAAATATATGGGTAACTACAGCAGCACTAGTAAGTGAGATGGCTAGAAAAGTGCTTGGTGTGACATCTGGACAGAGGAAAGAGGACAAGAAGACCTGGTGGTGGAATGAGAAAGTACAGTAGAGTATACAGAGAAAAAGGCTGGTGAAGAAGAAGTGGGATTGTCAGAGAGATGAAGAAAGTAGACAGGAGTATAAGGAGATGAGGTGCATGGCAAAGAGATAGGTGGTGAAAGCTAAGGATGAGGCATGTGAAGAGTTGTATGAAAGGTTGGACACTAAGGATGGAGAAAAGGACCTATGGTGATTGGCTAGACAGAGGGACTGAGCTAGGAAAGATGTGCAGCAGATAAGGGTGATAAAGGATAATAAGGGAAACATACAAGCGAGGAGAGTGTGTTGAGTAGATGGAAAGAGTACTTTGAGGGACTGATGAATGAAGAGAATGAGAGAGAGAGAGAGAGAAGGTTGGATGATGTGGGTATGGTGAATCAGGAAGTGCAATGTATTAGCAAGGAAAAAATAAGGATAGCTATGAAGAGGATAAAGAATAGAAAGGCTGTTGGTCCAGATAACATAGCAGTGTTAGCATGGAGGTGTTTAGGTGAAATGGCAGTGGAGTTTTTAACCAGATTGTTTAATGAAATCTTGGAAAGTGAGAGGATGCATGAGGAGTGGAGAAAGAGTGTGTGGGTACCAATTGTAAGAATAAGGGTGATGTGCAGAGCTGTAGTAAATACAGGGGGATAACATTGATCAGTCACAGCATAAAGTTATGGGAAAGAATACTGGAAGCTAGGTTAAGAAGGGAGGTGATGATTACTGATCAGCAGTATGGTTTCATGCCAGGAAAGAGCACTACAGATGAGATATTTGCTCTGAGAGTGTTGATGGAAAAGTACAGAGAAGGTCAGAAGGAGTTGCATTGTGTCTTTGAGGACTTAGAGAAAGCATATGTCAAGGTGCCTAGTGATATTGCATGAGGAAGTCAGGAGTGGCAGAGAAATATGTAAGAGTGGTACAGGATATGTACAAGGGTTATGTGACAGTGGTGAAGTCTGTGGTGGGAGTGACGGATGCATTTAAGGTTTAGGTGGGATTACATCAGGGATCAACCCTGAACCCTTTCTTATTTGCAGTGGTGATGGACAGATTGACAGACAAGATTAGACAGGAGTCCCCATTGACTATGATGTTTGCAGATGACATTGTGATCTGCAGTGAGAGTCAGGAACAGGTTGAGGAGACCCTGGAGAGGTGGAGATATGCTTTAGAGAGGAGAAGAATGAAGGTCAGCAGGACTAAAACAGAATATATGTGGTTAATGAGAGAGAGGCTAGAGGAATGGTGAGGATGCAGGGAGTAGAGTTTGCAAAGGTGAATGAGTTTAAATACTTGGGATCAACAGTTCAAAGTAATGATGAGTGTGGAAGAAAGGTGAAGAAGAGAGAACAGGCAGGATGGAGAGGGTGGAGAAGAGTGTCAGGAGTGATTTGTGACAGACGAGTACTATTAAGAGTGAAAAGGAATGTCTACAAGAGGGTAGTGAGACCAGCTATGTTATATGGGTTGGAGACAGTGACATTGACAAAAATGCAGGAGTCAGAGCTGGATGTGGCAGAGTTAAAGATGGTAAGATTTGCACTGGGAGTGATGAGGGTGGACAGGATTAGGAATATGTATGTTAGAGGATCATCCCAGGTTGGATGGCTTGGAGACAAAGCCAGAGAGGTGAGATTACTTTGGTTTGGACATGTACTGAGGAGGGATGCTGAGTATATTGGGAAAAGGATGGTAAGGATGAAGCTGCCAGGTAAGAGGAAAAGAGGAAGGCCTAAGATAAGGTTTCTGGATGTGGTGAGAGAGGTCATGCAGGTGGTTGATGTGGCAGAGCAAGATGCAGAGGACAGGAAGAAATGGAAACAGATGATCCACTGTGCCATCCTCTAATGGCAACAGCCAAAAGAAATAGAAGGAGATGTTGTAATGTCAGTCTTCACAGAGTTGTCAATGATTTGCCAGACATAACACAACTCTGTGAGTAAATGACTACAAATATAAGGCACACATATGGTCAGTGTGCACAACACTGGACATTTGAATGGCATGAGCTCAGTATATCACATGCAGTTCAATGCACACATCTGAAACAGTAGTTTACTATGCAAATACCCTGTCTAGGTCTTCCACATTTGTGAGACAAACATGTATATCATAGTTATATTCACAAGTAACATATGGATATCTACGACACCCCAGTAGCTGGCCTAGCAGTGTCAGAGTCAGTTTTGTTCAACATACACTCCAGTAATAGTCATATGTGAGCCATCCTTTCCTAGGGTGACTCAGGGGCCTGAGCTGTGATCTATGTCACTGCAGACAGACCCAGATGCTATGGCCATAGGTTCTGATCAGCAATATATCAGTACAGCAAGTCTTGTTGAAACATATTTGTTGAACTTCCTATTTCCCATTATTACATACCCCCTACTGCATTCCATTACATGCTTACTTGTTTGACATACCTTTTTTCCAAGTATAGTTGGTTTGAATCCAATTTGTGTTGGTTGGTTTGTTCGTTTGTCTGTCTGTCTCTCTCTCTCCCGCTCTTCAAGATGTATGGTATACATCTGTTTTGCATAGGCAACAGCTTGTCTTTTGTAGGTAATGCGTATGAGCAGCTGATGGCCTGTGCACCAGTTGGGGTCCTCAACTTGCTAACTGCATGCAGAACAGTGGTGTTGTTATTCCTATAGCCAATGACATGGGCAACACACTCCTATAATTGAGTACTTCATGTCGGCATTGCCCCTTTTCCTTGCCTGTGAGGAGGACTTTGTGGGGGTGTGTGAACAGCATCACAGACAGTAGTTGGAAATAGCACTTACAACGAATACTGTGGAGACAGCCCTACAGAATGGGGAGAATGTTCCAGATATATGGACAGAATGTAAGTATTGCTGTTATACAGTTGGATTACTGCTAGTTTAACAGGGTTTGCATGGACATGGCTTTTCTGTGTGATTTTAAGTCTGACAGTGTTATGTGGTTGACATAACTCTCAACTGTAGAGCTATCTGCAGAATGTTCAGAGCTTGGACTCTTATGTTTGGTGAGTTCCTCAGACATTTTATGTCTTTGGAAAATCAGTAGCATACTCTGGGGATTGCAGTCAGTAAATAGTAACATCCATTTGTGTTTCTGACTTCATATCCCCAGAAAAGATATGTTACAACAGACCCTGTTACACCAGCAACTTTCTCAGTTTATAACAGCAATATTTCAAATATGTCCCTGTTTTGGTGCCTCTGTCCCCCAAGTATGTCAGGCTTTGTCCAGATGTCATGCAGTAAGAGGTTGATAGGTATGGTATATCATTATTTAGTGCCTTCATTCCTGATATCATCCCAGTGATGTATCAGAATGCCAGGCATGTTATGTGGAATGGGCCTTATATATGAGGAAAAAGCCTGGACATTCTGTGGAACTCCATACAGTTGAGAGGTCTGTGTATTTCTGGCAATTGTTGACAGACTGTCAGGCTTGTGTAGCAGTGTAGTGTGTAAATGTTATTTGTCCTGTGTAGGGAGGGAGGTAGATGTAAGTGTTATGACTCCTTTTCTATCTGATTGTGCATGCTGCTCCAGTTTCTGCTGGTCTATTGGCTGTATATGTTTGTAGGGGCAGACTGAGACATGTCCTGTACCATGGTCAGGATTCATACTACAGTGTGAATTGGGCCAGTACATGTAGGGGTAGTGTGTGAGTGGCAAACATGATGTTTTTGTTCACACCGTCCTTATACTCTACTGTTCATTTGGCATACCGGTATGTCACTGTGACTGTGGTGAAATTGGTTGTGGGTAGGCGCTTTCACACTGGTGTCTGTTTTTCAGTGTTGTTACATCCCTGTAGTGCCTGATATATTTGCAAATACATGTGTAATTCCCCATAGCAGATTTGGATTAGTGTTGTGGCAGTCTGGCTGTAGTTTGGACATAGCTTGGTGATATGCTTAGCAGCTCAGTGTAGTTTCCCTAATTTGATGTTATGTCCAGATATTTGTAGGATGTACTGTTGTCTGGCCCCCATATGTGTTGTGTATTTCTGACACATCAGTGGGATGATGTGAGGATTTAAGTCACTAACTAGTGAGAAGTAATTGAGTGTTGGATTTGTGTTATTTCAGTTAATATATATTAGAACAGATAGGATGGTGTTACTGCAACAACTGTGTCAGCTTATCTACTCCAGTATTTCAGATATGTCCCTATTTTCATGGCTTTCTCCCCCCACTTTGTCAGGCTGGGTCCAGATTTGTTGCACTAAGGGTTTCTGAGCATACCTCTTGACTGTCCAGATTGTTTCAGAATGTCCAGGATTATTGCTCATATTTCTGGTCTGTTCCACAGATTTGTTATTTTTATTTCTCTGATACATCACTGTAATGATCTGAGGGTTTCTGTCAGTAAATGATGACATACATTTCAGTTTCAGACCTCACATCCTTCAGAACATGTATGCTGAAACAAACCCTGTTACTCTAGCAACTTTCTACATTTATAAAAGCAATATTTAATATAGGTCTCTAGTTTTGGCCCATTGTCCCCCCATTTTGACAGCATTTGGCCAGATTTCTTGCACTAAGAGGTTGAGAGCTATGGTTATGAGGTATGCGACTCCACTGCATGTTATGAGCATATGTATATATATATATATATATATATATATATATATATATATATATATATATATATATATATATATATATATATATGTGTGTGTGTGTGTGTGTGTGTGTGTGTGTGTGTATATATCTGGGAGCACTACAGAATCCTGAAAGCCCAAAATCCTGAAGACCAAAATCCTGAGAGCAAAATCCTGAAAGTTCAAAATCCTAAAAACTCAAAATTCTGAAAACTCAAAATCCTGAAAACACACAGGATACCAACACTTACTATATTCCAGTGCAAGTGCATACAGAAACATATTACCCATCAACTATATGCAGGGGGCAAGCCCCCCTGCACCCCCCACCCCCCCCGCTACTTAAATATATCAGCTCCAAGATTGCACTTCACTACACTAAGTGCAGACTTGGAGTTGATATATTTAAGTAGCAGGGGTTGTGGGAGGCTGGGGTGCAGGGGGCTTGCCCCCCTGGATATACTTGTAGAACAGTAATATAGTTTGTGTTTTATTTCTTTCTGTATGTACTTGTGCTGGAATATAGTAAGTGTTGGTATCCTGTGTGTTTTCAGGATTTTGAACTTTCAGGATTTTGGTCTCAGGATTTTGGTCTTCGGGATTTTGGGGCTTTCAGGATTCTGTAGCACTCCCACATATGTATATAGTTTATATGTATATATTTTATAGGTATATTTCTATATATATTATGTATATATTCTTCAATATATATGCATCTCCATACATATATGCATGTGTATATGTATATATATAAAACCTGACTGATTCTACAGAATCCTTTCCCTACTGTTGAATGACTCTACTGCATGATATGTTTGTAAAAGCATCAGAAATCCCTACAGCTCAGATGGTGTAGTGGTACATTGCTCTGACTATGGTTTAAAGGCCCTGGTTTTGGAGCGGGGCTGATTTTTTTTGTTGCTAGGCAGAACAGGGGTTGATGGAGACAGAATGACTAAAGCAGTTTTAAGTGGCTTTAAGTGGGTTTGCATGGGTTTGCATGATGTTAAGCAATGCCAACACATGGTTAACCATATAGATGCTTATTGTGTGTTGGCTTCACTTAGCATCGTGCAAACTCGCTTACTCCACTTATACCCATGCTAATTTCTTAAAACGAAAAGAAAAAGGGGTGAAAGGAATGTGGTGAAAAAGGGGCATGCAGAGGGAAAAACAATAAGAAAGATAGCTAGAGATGTGCAGGTCGGGTGAACGGAAGGTCCATAACTGTCCATTTCTTAAACAGCAACAGCTGTGCATTTGTACAGAATTTGGAGGTGAATTTTGACACTCAAACTGCAGAGAAAGGGGTGAGGACAAGTTAATTGGACCAGATTACATGTGTCCAGTGGACACATATCTAAAATGGACAGCTATGTATGGGGCAACTCTTTTTTGTTTGGAACAGATGCCCTTTTCCTTTTTTTTTAAGGCGAGAGTAGGATGTTGGGGAAGGATTGTAGGTATGTCTGGGGAGGTAAGTTGGGTAGGGAGACAGATAAGACAAACAAGACAGCAGACAGGGAAGGTATACGACAGATGAGGGGGTAAACACATTTGATGGGGAGGGTGGTTGGGAATCTGAAGCCCATGGGCCCCATATGGTTATAGTGGGACTGAGATCCCCACCCATGAGCAGTCACCACTCCACCTACATTGCCCCAAAGGTGGCTGTGCTGGGGTTTAGACAGGAGGGGCAGCCTGCCCCTCAAGGTGTGCCAGGTGACCCTCAATCTGGCACAGCTGCTCTCCAAACTCAGATTGAAGAGTGCTGCACACCAAACCCTGGTCCTGACTGTGGTTGACAGAATCCTGTTCCTGCCCACTCCCGGGGAATGACGGGCCCCTCCCCTGAGGCGGTTCCACCCAAAGGTGGTGCAGGACCATTGGATGAGGGAGATCTGGGTTGAATCCCAGATGTGCTGGGGCCCAGTGCCATGGCCTGATGAGGCAGGACAGGCAAATCCTTGGGATCTGCTTTCACAGATGTGCTATGGTGTTGAGGTTTTACAAAAAATGCTGGTTAGTTATGAACAACACATTTCAAGATTAGTTATAACAGCATGCGTGGGTGTTCCAATTAACCCCATAAAACAGATATGAAACAGTTGCATAGCAAAAAGAACATGTGCATAAATGGAACAACAGTATGCATCATAACAGCATTCCAGTAACATTGACGGCAGGCCATTAACAATGGTATTTAAACAAGGTATGTTAACATGCAATTAATCAAACATATTAACAATAATATAACACACGTCCCAATATTAGGATTGGAGCACAACATACTCGTATATAAGTAATAATTATTGATGCAGATGAGGGGTGGGGGAAGAGACAAAAAGTCCATTAACAACCGTTTATGTTTCTATTTTCCACAACAGTACTGCTCAGTACTCTATGGGTCTCGCCTCACTTTACATCTACCTATGCCCATAGCTTCTGTAGTACACATATACCTATTAAACTGCCAGCCTAGAATGGTATGAGGAAAACTGTGACAATTCTGGGTCCATGACTAGAGGGGACTCATACATGTCAGGGTTACATATCTGGCACAGGAGTGGTATCCTGAACTGCTATGTGAGTGTGCTAATGGCATACATCAGCTGGTTTCCTATCTGTGTCCAGGATTATTTGCAGCAGTGACCACTAGGTATGACAGCATGACACTTGAGAGACATGTATTGGCAATGTACCTCTCAACCTCTTAGAGCATGACATCTGGACAAAGCCATACATAAGAGTGGGACAAAGGCCCATAAATATGGACAATTTTTAGATATTGTTCTTACAAACTTAGAAAGTTAATAAAATAACAGGTTTTGCATTTGCATGGCTTTTCTGAAGGTTATGATGTCTGACACTTGTATGTCTATTATTATTTTCTAACTTCAGTCTATAATGGTTTGCCACTGATTTGCCATGACACCACTACTTTATGTAAAACGAACCAAAAATATGAGATAAATATCTGGACATTTAGTGAATATCTGTACACCTGAGAGGTATGATTCAGGAAGAGTGCATATTGTATGTTCCTACCCTGCCTTAATTTGCAGGCATGTGATGGAACAATTGAACAGTTGTACACAGTTTATTAGTATACCCTTCATACAACTAATGGCAACATTTACTTACCTGTAAAACCTGTGGGGAAAATATCTGTTAACACTACCTAACTGTTTTTACATTTATTCCTGATTCCTTGTGTGTAGATATGCACACATCTTAGTACCACTCCCTGTATTTGAACCATGTCAGAGTGTGCAAAATTAACAACTAGGCTATTTCTCATCACATTGAGCTACTGGGGAACTGCTGTTTGTTGTTTCACTGGTTTCTTCCTAATAGTCTCTTAGCTAGACAGTCTGAACTTGTAATCCTGTGATGCATGCATGACAGATAGTTACTGCACTGTGCATTACTCCTTTGGATTACTACAATCTGGAAAGCAAAGGCTAATACAAGGCAATGCTGCATGGAACACACTTTGCTACTTTACATATTACTATTCAGGGTTCAGAGCTTAGTGCAATATATATTTCACATTTAATTTATCTCATTTTACAGCTACACCATCTACAGTTTCTCCTAACAGCTTATTCACAGATCAATCTCAATATATGCTGTCACAGCCATATTTGCTATGAAGAACCTGTATACATTCTATATACGTTTATAACAACATACCAGAATAAACACAACAGTTTTAGTAAGGGTCTTTATTGTACTTCAATATTTGTCAGTCAAACATTTTTATTTATTCAGTTCACACAGTAACAGTATACCTAGTAGCAGTAAGCAATGTACTCCTTCTTAGCTATTTTAATAATATACTGCAAAATAGATTTGTACTCACCAGCTTGTCAGCACAGCCTCAGCAGTCTGTCGCCGTAGGCTTCAATGTTCGCAGCCCTCTCCTTCAGCTATAGGGGAGAAAAACACACATTATGCATATCTGTCTATCACATTCTCAGGCTAGTATTTACTACAAACTACTTGATAGTGATAGTTACACACTACTGGAACACTACTGGAACATTCATGGCCCATCCATCTTGGATCCCCTGGTCCAAGAGTGCCCCATTCCTATCCTTCAGGACAGCATAATGATGCCGTACCTGCTCACCAGTCTGGGGGATGCAAGTAACACTGGTTAGGTCACGTGTGAGATTGTCCCAGGCCTCCACTCTGCATTGGGAGCCCTGGTACTGGCCCTGCAGCAGTCTCTCCTCATGTTTTTTTCCTAGGAGTCCAACCATAACCCTGGACTCCTGAATGCTCCAGAGTTGCGGCCGAAAGCACACTCCCTCTCCCACACCAGCCATTGTATCTGCACAGATGGACTATAACAGATTATGGCTATATTCCCACCTGCACCATTTAAATAGTGCAATATTCCTGCCCTTTGCTGTCATTGAACCATTTTGAAAAGTTTAAGCTTCTCTAAGCAGTGCGCAAACCAACTAAGCTGGTTTTAACACTGCTTAAAGGAGAAGTTGCTGAGCAGTGTTTAACAGTGTTTAACAGTGCACAAATCCACTTAGCTGAGCTGCCAGCTGCTTAGCATTCAATGGTTCACCTGCTAAGCATAGCTGAGCATTGCTAACCATTGCTCACTTTTAAATTTTTAAATATATCAGAATACTGACTTCATTTATTAAGCGTATATGATTTACTTTACATGACATCCCTCTATGTGCTTTCCTTACATTGGCAATGGGTGTGACTATAGTGTATGGGACACGTATGTACATGGGTGATTTCACATGTTATATGCACTCACACTTACATTTTACATCATCTACACTACCCTGGTTGACAAAAAACAGTTACTACATAATTTAAGTTTAAAAAAATAATTTTACCGCTGCTTTCCCATATAAAAATAGTTGCCTGTCTTGGTACTTGAACCATGAATGCCCTCATGCAAAGCTTGCCACTATACTATCCCAGCTTAGAAACTTTAGCTCTGTATTTGTATTTATCTCCTATGGGATGATATATGCTATGTTAAGTGGAGGGCCATAACGAACACACCCACTTAGCTATGCTTAAACATTCCTTAGCCTAGGAAAACAATTATAATATTATTATAATATTATTATTATGTTATATAGTGAGTATTGTGGTGTTCTGCCAAATCATTGAAGACTGCAGTCAGAAAATAATGATGTACATTTGGCTTTCAGGCTTCTATCCTTCAGAGATTCCTGCTAATACAGATCCTGTTTTCTATCAAAGTTCTAAGTGTGTGAGGGCAATATTTCAGAAGTGTCCCTATTTTTAGTGTTTTGTCCCCCCCATTATTTGTGTTTTGTCCATATGGACTGCTATCAGGGAATATTGGTGTATATTTGCTTTCAGACTTCTAACCTTCAGTAATTCATGCTAATGCATGACCTGTTTTCTATCAACTTTCTAAGTTTGTGAGAGCAATATGTAAGATGTATCCCTTTTCAGGGCTTTATCCCCCATTATTTTTGCCTTTGTACACATTTCCTGCTTTAGCAGGTTGTGCGGTGTCATACGGCAGTTTTACAATGCAGGAGTTGTGTTACAGAAACTGTCACACACCTCCCCCTTGCATTGCTTTCCTGCTGCCATATGTATTTCAGTGTCTGCGGACACTGAAATGATCATTTATTCCATTTCAGTGTCCGCAGACACTGAAATACTGGCATAATATTAGAGAAATTCTCTAATATTATGTTAGATCAATACGGCACTTTCTGAGTACAGGGGGTGTGTTCATTGCCCGTGCACTTCTTGAACACATCCACTGCACTCATTCATGGTTCGTGTCTGTGTAGCTTAAACAGCCGCGTGCCTTCATGAATATGCAAGGCGCACTGCTCTGACTATACAGACACGAACCACTTCATACAGGAATACGCTATACCTACACAAAGTTTATTGAATCCCAGGGTCTGTCTGCATCAATTCCATATAGAGTTTGTATATTAGTGGAAGGCAAGCTATTTGTCTATAACTTTTAGGATGGCTTACAGGTTCACTTTTAAGGAAGAATATCATTTTTCCTGTTGCTAGCCAGAAAGGTATCTGCTCGGGATGTGCATATAAGTAATTCTTACTCAAAGCTAAATCTTTGAGTAAAGATGTTAATACATGTTGCCAGAAGTTAGGTACTGGATCTGGGCCTGGGGTTTTCCAGTTACGGGCTTTTTTTATTTTGTTTCAGTTTCTCTGGCCATTACGTCATCCTATTTCATATGCTTTATATTTGAACTTCTTATTTTTTCTTTAATTTTCTATCCATTCAGCATATTTTATGCTCTACAAAGTCTCCATAAATATTTCTCCAGAAATTTGTCTATTTCTTCTTTTTTGGTGGTGTTTCTACTCATTTTACTTTGTTTCCCAGTTCTGCATAAAACTGTTTTTTTTTATCATTAGTGAATTGCATATTTTATGCTTTTCCTTTATATTTATTTTTTTCTGCCTGTGCTGATATCTTTAGTTTATTATTTGCAATGGCGCATTATAGGTCTTGGTCTGTTCTGATACTATGTATAGACTTTATCACGTCTATCTTCTAGGTAATTCTGTTGAGCTGTTCTCTCTTTTATATTCTTCTAACAATAACACTTCTTGTCTTAATTCCTTTATAGTTTTCTCTATTTTTTTCTTCTATAATGGCTTTTTATTTTTCCATTCCTTTCCCTTATTGCTCTATGCTTTTGTAGTAAGACTTGGCTGCACACTAATATATCCTATTTACTTCTGTTATATTGTATGAATTTCTGTTAATAATCTTGATTACTGTGTTCATTTGTTTCATCAGAATTCTAGTTTGCTGTCTGTATGTGTAGCTGGTCTATCTGTCCGAATATATATTACTTATTTACTTTCTGTAAGCTATTTTTTTCATCTATCTCCATATGTCTACCCATCTCTATTAAATCAAACAACTCTTCCCTTAAATCATTTCATTCTGAACTGAGAGTACATTCTTTGCTCTCTGTTTGCTGTTGACATTCTACAGAAACTTCCAGAACATCTTCCTGTGACATATATTCATCATTTGCATCCTATATCATCTGCTGCTCCTTCATATGGGAATTCACTGGCCCATCACTCCACAACATTGCCTGTGTCAGAGTTGCCACTGTTTCCTGCTCCTTCCTTGCTGTTCATCTCCAACTGAACTTTTGTAGCAGTTTCCTGCTGAAGGCTGCAGAGCATCATCATGTGGCAAGTCATCCACTGCCTCCTGTTCCACCAGTTTCTCCTTAGTTTGGGGACTCATTTTCCATTATGATGTGGCATCACCTGTGTTTGATTTTCTACACTAAATTATTCACTTTGCTTGTAATCTATAATATCAATTTATATTTTTTTATCTTTTGAATTTCTAATCCTATTTTTTGCTTTCCCGTTTGTTTCCTTATTATTTGTATTGTGAAATTGTTCATAGCTGTGTGCCTTTTCCTACATTTCTCTTCAAATATCTTCAGTGCTGCTTTTTTGTACTGATTAGTTTTGCTTTCTCCTTTGCAAAATAGTGCACCATATCAAATCTCTTTTTCTTTCCCATATTGATATTTCTTTTTCTTCAAATGTCTCCTGCAACACCTGTTTCTCCTTAATTTTGAGATTCATTGCTCCATCATGCTGTGACATTACCTGTGTTGGATTTTCTGTAGTAAATCCTTTGCTTCAAAAGTAATCCTTAACTTCAGTTTCTGTTTGTTTAACTTCTGCCTTAGTAATCCTCTGCTCTACATTTCACATTTGTTTTCTTATTTTTTGTACTTTGAAATTTTCCATATCTGGGTGCTTTTGTCTATATTTCTCTTAAAATATCTTTGGAGCTGATTTTTTGTATTGATTAGTTTGGCTTTCTCCATTTGTTATTTTCCCATGCAGAGAATGACATGCTGCTGCAGGCCCTCCATCACCAAATTTGGCAGATGATAGCTCATGAGAAATCTGATAAGCCCTTTTTGAACCATGCTTTGTGGGATGCTGTAAATAACATCAATGCTGTCACTGGCCAGGACATAAATTAAGAGCTAATCAGACTTTAGAACACCAACGTGATTAGTGCTGCAAAAGCTTGTGCCATCCACCCAGCACATGAATTGCGGACAGCAGGAGGTGGCCCACTGACTGATACACCTTTAGCAGAGATGACAGAGTTCCTTGCATCTCTTTGTGTGTGTGTGTGTGTGTGTGTGTGTGTGTGTGTGTGTGTGTGTGTGTGTGTGTGTGTGTGTGTGTGTGTGTGTGTGTGTGTGTGTGTGTGTGTGTGTGTGTGTGTGTGTGTGTGTGTGTGTGTGTGTGTGTGTGTGTTGGGGGGGGGGTGATTCATCTAGAGGCCATTCTGAAGTCTTATCTATTGGATCTGAGCTTGACCATCCCGCAAAAATCTCTCTTGCATATATGAGTATGTCCCAGGTGTATATGTCTTTACATGAACAGGTATGGGCATACTGGATAAATATGCTGTGTATTGCAGATTAAATTCCATATCACATTTGCTCATAGGATTGCCAAGACTTCTGACTTTGAGCCCATCATTACAAAATATGTTATGTATTATTCAGTCTTACACAGTAGCATTCATTCATTCATTCATTCATTCATTCATTCATTCATTCATTCACTGTGATTGAAGTAATTGTGATGGGGCACATTTGTGGGGGGAATATGTTACTTAGTTTCCTAACAAGAGACATTTTATAAGGTTCCTCAATCATGGATTTGCCACTGTCTGATGTCAGAGATGACAAATTTCTGATAATAATGGCAGCCAAACCCTGGCACAGCCAGGGTAGAGAATGTCATTGTTGGACACAGATAATGTGGAATCCTGGTCCTTAGTCAAGTCAGTGGACATGACCTCAGTGCCGGCAGGGATGCATGTTGATTCATTAACAGAACTTTCATTGACTGCTGTCCAGTTAATGGAAAAAGGGTGAATGAGTTTTCTCTAAATATGGTGGTAAATATTTTTGTAGGGGGGCAAACCCCCCTGCACTTCCCACAACTTCTGAACTTAAATGTACTTACTCCAAGGCCACACAACAGTGGAGAATAAAAAGAAAACTCCACTGTCTTGTAATTGTCTTCACTCTTTTCCCATCATTTGCACAGCACTCATGAAAAGTATTAACAATAGATTGGCAGGAATCCACCTACAGTACAGTCCCACTGAGCATAAGAAAGCTGGGTATTATGCCAATGGTTGTACATGTCATGGGTACTACCCTCCATCCAAGCTAGCTGTCTTGATGTCTGTGTTTCAGTGAATATGGTGGGCCATGATATAGGGACAGTCTAACAACACAGCAAACATTCTTGAGATGTTTGATGTCTTACAAAGTGTGTATAATGACCAGTGGGAGTATATGTCCCACATGTGTGACATCATGGATGTGTTGTATAGTCACCTTACATGGCAAAGGCCTTTTTGTGTACAAAGGTGTCATGGAAGACATACATCCCATGGTGATTACACATCTGTGTCCAGTGGTAAGAGCAGCTTTGGAAGGGGGAGGCAATAATCAGGCACATGTACTGCTACCACTTCACTCCACCATCCAGTGGGGAGGGCAGTAACATAAGATGTGGATGTCCACCAGAGTGGAGAGCTCACATCACAGTGATGCTTGATGCAGGCTATTTGTCATATTCATTAAGCACTCCTTCCTCTAGGCAAGGTGTGGATACTGGAATAGTGCCTGTGACTCTCAGGAGAGAGGGTTCTCCAGTGGATGGAGGCATGCGCATTCTGTGCACATGTCCCCTGTAGGTGCCTGGACTTGTCTGTAGGATCTCTCCATACTGCTGCAACATTTGCTGTGGTCATGTCCCAGAGTACACACATACACATTTATCCTCAAAGCCCAGCTTCACACACAAGCATATTAATTGCAACAGCACCCCAATTGCCCAGTGCATGCTAGTTTTCCCCATAGATGACACTGATAACACCAATTTAGTTTCAACTATAACAACATGCACTTATTTACCCAAAAAACAAATGCTTGGTGCTGATACCCCAACCAGAGAACAACGATTAAAAAAAGAACTCTGGAACGGTGCTGTTATGTATCCAAAAATTTAATAAAACTCTGCCATAAAAAACATACAAACTTCTGAGAGGTAAGCGCTTTCGGGTGTTAACCCTTCATCAGACGGACATTAAATTTTTGGATACATAACAGCACCGTTCCAGAGTTCTTTTGTTTTTGTGACTTATTTACCCAAGAATGATACTTGAAACTGTGGTCCTCCCCATCTGTGCAAACGATAACTTTGACTTGCTTGCTGCACTGTGTTACTTAGGAAGCCGGTGCCTGATACACAGTGTGGTGAGTCTATAAATGAAAGTGCACAGACTGGAATATGGTCCATATGTATCACTTTTCCTTGTCTGTATACTGCTTTAGACTAGCCATAGTTATGTACCAGCTACTGCCTCTTAGCCAGTGCCACAGCATACTGCACCCAACTTTGCCTGCCATAGTCCTACATAGACTAGGTTCTTCTGTGCTGAAGATACAGGGAAGCACTCCATAGTGCGAACGTGCTATAAAAGGCTATAGTGACAGGTAGATCATTAATGTATACTATACCTTACTAAGTAGCAAGGGTAGCCATTTATTAAAATATAGTACACCTAATTCAGATTTCTGTCACTGCTTCTCTGAGATACACCTTCATGCCTAGGGGTGTTTCTTAAAATGTTAAAATGTATACTTCAGATCAATTACCCTTATAGAAATGTGGGAGTGAGTGTGTGTGTGTGTGTGTGTGTGTGTGTGTGTGTGTGTGTGTGTGTGTGTGTGTGTGTGTGTGTGTGTGTGTGTGTGTGTGTGTGTGTGTGTGTGTGTGTGTGTGTGTGTGTGTGTGTGTGTGTGTGTGTGTGTGAGTGTGTATGTATGTATGTATGTATGTATGTATGTATCTATATATATATATATATATATATATATATATATATATATATATATATATATATATATATATATATATATATGGGTCCCCTTCAATTGATTGATCTTTTAAAAGTTCGAATGTTCCTAACGGAGATCTCCATACAGCACAGAATGGGAAGATTTCCCTTTTCCACACTGTAGTGCAATCTCAGAGTTGGTATATATAAATAGCAGGGGGTGTGGGGAGCGCAGGGGTGCTTGCCCCCTTGATAAAACCATTCAGGTATTTTTTTCTTTTTTTTTTACTTTTTTATTAAATGTTCGAACTTTCAAAAGTTTGATCATATGGTCTCGGCCATATAAAAGTCGAACTTTTAAAAGTTCAATCATATGACGTAGACCCATATACATATATATATATATATATATATATATATATATATATATATATATATATATATATATATATATATGGGATTCATACTGATCCCCGACAGCACTTTCTGCCGAAGCAGAAATCAACAAACATACTTAACCAAAAGTGCTGTTCACCGAAGCAGCACTTTTGGATAAGTATGCTCGTTGTGCCGGTTGCACTACGGTGCGGATAAGGGAAAATTCCCTTTTCCCCACTGTAGTGCGACCTTGGAGTGAGAATATTATAATACGGGGGGTGCAGGTGGGCTTGCCCCCCTGCATAAAAGTAGATTTATTGTTTTTTTTTTTTTTTTTGTAACACACTTTAACAAAAGCGCTTTTTCGGTGAAAGCACTTTCATTAAAGTGTGTCCGGTTATTGTGGATTTGGGATGTTGAAGTTTCATTCAACAGTCCTAGATCCATATATATATATATATATATATATATATATATATGTGTGTATAAATATATATATATATATATATATATATATATATATATATATATATATATATATATATATATATATATATATATATATATATATATATATATATTTATATATGGGTATATGAAAATTGTCTGAATACACATTTGTCTATCACACGTTTTTTCTCCAAAACACAACTGATTCACTGCACATTTGTGTGAAAACCAAGAATAATGCAAAATCTCAGACTGTGGAATTTGAAAACCTTAAAGCCAGTGCATTTCCAGCCTATGTATAAAAAACTTTCTCAATCCTCCTTTAAGGGACCATTATAAAAGTCTAAGCTTGTAATGACAGCATGTTTAGTTAGAAAATGTATCTAAGAATTTGATTTTGTCCTTATAGATTTGATAACATAACACAGAATTTGAATCCATCACATTAGCTGTTTGAAATCATGGCATTATAGCCAAGGCATGTTGCAAATGAAAAAGCCACTTTGGTAGACCTCCAGTATAAATAGGTTGTACAACAAAAGAGAAAAAAATACTATTCAAAAATAGGAAGGGCTATGCCCAATAGACAAAAAAACTCCCTCATCAGTCTGAACAAACAACTCAGAGGACTAATCAAGCCCATCAGAGCCAATTCTGAGGCAAAAATAGCATCCCAGGCTAAGGATAACCACAAGGCATTTTTTAGTTATGTACACAAATGTAAAGGGGACATCCAGCAGTGTGCTAAACTAATAGTAAATTATTTTTTTTATACTGAACTTGGGGAAGATAACAAATGTCCTGGCTGATTAATTTAACTCCGGTTTCACCCCTATCACCCCCAGTCCCCCCCAAGGAAATATTCTCTAACATTTCTTCCGTAACTATCACTAAAGAAGAGGTTCTCATTGCATGCTCCAGAACTAAAACACTGCATCAGTGGCTCCTGATAATATCCCAGAATGTCTCCTATATAGTTTGAAACATGGCCGGTGAGGCCCACTAGAACCTCTATTAACCCACAGCCCCCAGACTGGCTATGTCACTAGTAAATAGATGACTGTAATGGTCATCCTTCTACAACACTGATAACACTCCCCTAAGAGTAGACCCAGTGGTAAGGGACTTAGGAACTCAGGTTGACAGAACTTTGACCGCCATGCGTCCATGTTAGTGAGAAACTCCTTTTATGCAGAGCGGGTTATAAGTAAGGGCATGGTATACAAATCTAAGGCTATCACAGTCACACTATATTCATCCTTCATTAGACCAATAATCAAGTTCAATTCACCCTTCAGCATATACCTGACTAGACATTTACAATAGCTGGAGCAGCCACAGAGGTTGTTCAATAAAATAATACAGCCTGTAAATAATATGTCCTATGCAGACTGCCTCAAAGTCCTGCCCCTGTACTTGTTCTCCTACAGACTACTGAGGAGAAATCTATGCCTATCCTACAAGGCATTCTCCAATCCATCACTGATGAATCTGCTACACATTTACAAAACAAACAACAGTAGAATTACCTATTCTAAGGATCTAAACCTTATCTGTGACATAAAGCATGTTAGAGGGACAGAATGTATCCCAGAGATTACCCCTTCTCTGGAACAAACTCCTCATCATGTGAAGCAGAACTTTTCCTTAAGTCTATTCAAACATAATTTGGACCAATAGATGGCAAATCACAAATTCACTTCTGACTTGTCACCTGTGGCCCTTATGGACAGATGCACAGGCATATACCAAAGCCATTTGGGTCATGGGCTTTGATAATTGGGAAGTTTGAGGCATGAATGGCTAGGCTTAGAAAGGCTCTAGGATCATTAGTCTAGTAAACTCCCATGATCCTATGATCCTAAATGCACTTAGTGGTGAAATAAACATGATTTGCATTTCTGATGGAATGACAACTCACTAAATACATATTCTAATCCATTATTGCATTTTGCATATTCTTCCTACTAAGCAGATGTTCAGCATAGCACCCACGATAGAAATCAGGAAACTATACAGCATGTCAGATTCTGGCAGAGAAAGCCAATGATCCAATAACCTGAAGCTAATGTATAAAAGGCCACACTTCACCCCCTTTGAGATTTTATTATAAAACATTCAGGTAGTAAAACATTTAGGTCTGCTACAAAATTCTCCTAAGACTACTATTCTACCCTTAGGGCTTTAGGTGCACGACAGTATTAAATTTGACCATATCCTTTAACTACCAGAGAACACAGCATTGTAACCATAGCATCTTACAACTAGAAACATATATATATTTTTTCCTGGTGAAGTATACAGAATGTTTACTTCTGATATAAAGAAAGTTCAGTAAATAAGTAGAAATTCTAGCTCTTTTCCATTTTATACATACTAAGCAGAAGTTCAACACAAAGATCAGAACAAAAAAAAAATAAGTATGATGTAAAATGCCAGACTGTAACACTGAAGAAATGTGAACATTTACATCTGGAACCTATAAATAAAAGGTATATGTGATCCCTCCAGGATATTTTACTGTGAAACTATAAGAAAGTACTGTACTATAATGTATACAGCTGCAAAAATGCATCGAAGGCTGCTATTCTTCCTTTAGGGATTTCATTGAAACACAACTCTGAATTTGAGTATATCAGAATAGCTGAACTAATGAGTTACATTAGCCATGACATATTACAACTGGCAATACTGTTCTCCTGAAAATATTTTTTTTTTATTTCTGATGCAAAGATTGTTCAGAAAAGAAGTATTCTACTCCATGTAAATAGAAGTTCGACATAAATACTTCAAAGGAAACTGAGTATATTGTAAAGTTTAGGACTTTGGCAGTGAAGTCATCTAGATACCTGCATCTTGACCTTATTTCAAAAGGTCATTACTCATACCTCTTTGAGATTTCATTACAAAAACCCATCATGGAGTGATAAAACGATATCCAGAAACAAATTTCACTTAATGATGTTATTCTACCCTACTGAATTTCAGAGAAACACAGTGCTAAGTTTGATCACAATACTTCAGTTGATCCATACAATGATAGTTTAGCACATTTTGTGTATAAAAACAGATGCATTTCCTGAAAAAATATATATTTACTTTTGATATAATGAGTCTCAATAAAGAATTATGCAATATGGTCTTTTCTGCATATTGAGAAGATGTTCAGCATAGTACCCACAAATGAAATCAAGAATAGTGCAAAATATCAAACAATGACAGTAAAGTCATATAGGGAGCTGCAGCTAGAGCATGTATAAAACATCATATCTCAGCCACACTTTGATATTTCATTATAAACTTTCAAACCATAACAATAGGGCATTCACTTATAAAATATATCTGAGACTTCCATTCTTCTCTTAGAAATTGTACTGCACTGTGATGCTGACACCATAACTTTAGATACATTGTAGCCATGGCATGCTACACCTGAAAAAGTATTTTAGTGAATTACATAGGACTTTTACTTCTATTCTAATGACAACTCAGAAAAGAAGTATTTTGTACAATTACTATATCCTGTATACTGACCAAATATTCAACACATTGCCAACAATAAAATGAAAACACAAGACAAAATGTCAACCTATAAGAATAAAGTCACATTAATGCCTGCTGGTATTCATTAATGACTACACTAACCCAGGAATTCAATAAGCTAAAAATTATGTGCAGGAATAGTGTAGCTTTTCCTGCACGGAATATGGCCGCCGTGTGATCCAGTAAACAATGATGGGGACGTGCATCAGCCTGCTAACACTATTCTGCCACAGACACAACTGGATTATGCTAATGACCTCATTTGCTGGTGAAAACCATGCAACTGAGGTCAATTAGTGATCCAGGAAGCAGGCAAGCATCTGTGGCAGAATAGTGTAGCATATAGAAATTTCTGCAAAAATCAAAATGGAGGCATGACAGCTCAAACTAAAGCATGTATTACAATCTTTACGCATGTCAATGGCCAAATATATGACCATTGGCATGGAAAAGTGTTGCAAAATAATACAAATCAAAGTTTATTTTTTTGCCGATCTCGGTCGTTTAAGCATAGGGCAGCGGCGCGCAAACAGGATCATGATGAAAATAAAAAAATATATAAGGCAATTTTAAGTGAAATTTGCATTTTGCCATTATAGTCTGTAGCATGCAGAATCAAAACCACAGCAGTGAACAGTGGTTGCTAAGGGGAAAGCCTCTGGTGTAGTGCTTTAACTAGGGACTAAGGCAGTAGGATATGCAAATGAGGGAAATTTACTGAATCACAAAAAGAAGACAAGTGCCAAACTGCACCTAACATTGTAGGAGCTATAAGGCAGCAGTGTAAGCAGGAGAAGCAGCTGACATGAAAATGGGGTATGCCATGCTTGGTGTAAGCACATTGGAGCTCCACAGCTCACATTTGAGCTTAGCTAAGCACAGTTAAGCAAGGGTGTGTGTCTGAGCCTGTATTGACTTATTCCATGAAATGAAAAGCATGTTCTTGTCCAGGGGAGAGCCATTTCTCACTGTTTACCTTAGCTAAATGGGTTTGCATGGTGTGCACTGGGTCTAAAACAAACAAACAAAAAAAAAATGGAAATAGCAGGACTGTTTACATTTGGGCACCAGGTTTGCACGGCGCACCTCAGACCTTAAAAGGGGTGGAAATGGGAAGGGGGAAAAAGAAAAAAAAAGGAAATAGCACAATAAAAGCAATCAAGTACAAATAGCATAGCTGGCAGGTGGAATGCATCATAGTCAGCCAATCATACAGGCAGCATCTGCAGCACAGCCGTATAAACTATGCAAACACCTTCCAGTCTGTTTTTTTCCAACAAACTCTGCAACATTGGTGTACACATGGGAAGGAATTTTAACTGAAAAATGTTAAGGGCTGCCATTGCTTTGATCAGTCAGTATGTGCTAGAGGCTGAGAGTGGTGAGGAGGATAATGTTGACAACCACCACAGACCGAGGAGGAGGAGAAGAGTGTTCAAACCTAGGGTAACTTACCAGGGGCTATATTATCTAGAGACAGTAGAGTGCTACAGTAGAGACATACTTCAGCAAATCATGGAGCTGTGCCGGCGTCAACTCAGACCCAGAGCCAACAAAGGGGAACCCATCCCAGTGGATACCAAGGTATGTGTAGCCTTAAGAATACTAGCTACAGGTACTTTCCAAAGACCTACTGGGGACATCACAGGGGTCTCACAGGCATCTGCATCCAGGGTACTCCACCAGTTCCTGGATGCCATCCTACCACATGCCAGTGAGCACATTTACTTCCCCAACACCCGTGAGGAGAGGACCAGCAATATGCATCTCTTCCACCATGTAGCAGAATACCCGGGGGTACTGGGTGTGATAGACTGCATGCACATCCACATCAAAGCCACACCTGGTGAACAGGGTAGGGTTTACATAAACCACAAGAGCTTCTCCTCCATCAACTGCCAGGTCATGTGTAATGCCCAGGGCATTATCATGAATGTGTGTGCTGGCAGCCCTGGAAGCTATCACGACTCCCACATCTGGCATTCGTCACAGCTGTACCACACATTTGCCAGTGGAGGCATCCTGTATGGCCATTTGGTGGGGATGCTGGCTATGCACTGGAGTTGTGGATGATGACACCCATCAGAAATGGACACACACCCACTCAAGAATGCCATAATGAGGCACATGCACAAACCAGGATCATTATAGAGCATGTGTTTGGGATGCTCAAGTTACATTTCTACTGCCTTGACATATCTGGTGGACCCTTGCAGTACTCTCCAGCCACGTGTACACACATGTTTATAATATGTGCCATGCTACACAATATGATCCTGTGAAAACAGCTGGAGCAGGAACAGCATGGGGATGGGCCATACAGCCCACCACCATTGCCAAGGTCCCCACAGGCACAGAGGGACTCAGAGGAGGAAGCCCCTGAGTCTGCTCCTGTAGGCGGATGAAGGCATGCCCAGTATGCCCAGGCCTTGGCAAAGCTGCAACGCATAACACACACACTGACACTGTAGGGACCCATGGACTGACACCTCTCTCTGACTCGCACATACAGTAAAATGGATGACACACACATCATATTAACTGTAACTTGCCATGTATATGCAGTGTACTGCTTGCATCCAACATAGGCAGCCCTCAAGCACCATCCTCAGAACTACCGCAGGCACAAGATAAGTCAGCTTCTTAACAATAAATGAATGGATTAGTATGTTTTGGTAGCATATCTATGGTAATGCTGCATGCATGCAAGGGAATGGGGTGGTCTACTAGGATAGCAGCAGACAACAGGCAGCTATGTGGGTCACCAGGAGATGTCTGCACAATACTGGCTTCCCCACGCTATGCAGTATAAATTAAGGTGACAAATCCCACTGCAGTATATGTGGGGGCCCAACTAATGAGGGGGTCATAGATCACATGCATGGATGTCACTGTGGGGGGTCTATATTATATCATTGAATGCTTAAAAAAACAAACAATGAATAATCAACCTCATGTAAGCAAAAGCTTGCAATCTCAAAAGCTCAGAACAGCAATTTTTTTCCCAAGGGAAAAAAAATCGCTGTTCCAAAAAAAAAAAAAAAAAAAACTAAAAAAAAAATTGAAATAATACATAAAGTGGGGGGCTTCTCCCCCCACACCCTCCCTACTTAAATATACCAACTCCGAGATCACATTACAGTGCCAAAAACAGCAAAGTAATGGAAGCGGCCAAGCAAATTCTTTCCCTGGGAAAGAATTCACTTAAAAGCCACTTTGCTATTTTGCCTTTTTGTTGTTTTAAGTTCATCCAAGACACATGTGATAGAATGTGTCTTTGGTCATCTAATAGGAACCCCATTGTGGGGATCCCATACTCACCCCTCAGACTCACACAGCAAGTCAGCCATAGAAAACCATAAAGGAATGTCTGGCAAAGGTCCACTAATGGCAACAATGATGGAATACTCCCCACAGACTTACACAGTGATATCACAGCAGGCCTTGCATTTGCAGTAAGGCTCTAAAGGGTAAGAAGTCTGAAACTCAATTGTATGGCATCACAATCAAACCTGTGGTCTCTAGTGATATGCCCTCTACTCTCCAAGACAGGGCACAATTCTATGCTAAATGGAACAAAAATGTAAAGCCAATATCAGCACAGTCTGCGCAAATGTGTATCATTGACAGGTGTGCCCCCCAACCATATTCCCATAGAAATGCAGTAACATAAGTTTGTAGGGTAATAGAAGCAGAGCACACATTGCTAGGGCTGTCCCAATCAACACAATACCTTGTTGCATGTCCACAATCTGCAGGGGTCAATGAGCTATGCATATGTGTGGGGAATACTGTCAGGATGCTGCCAGCAACATCTGATGGCTGTTGTGTCCTAGTGGCCTAGATACAGTACTATGGTAGACAGGGCCATGTTCCCTGAAATGCATTGCCAAATATTTTGCATATCAGCTACACGTATAGTGGAAGTTGTACACACTGTCCAGATGTCAATATTCATTACTGCCAGGAAGCTGGACAGGTCATGTACAGGGGGCCACACATATCAACAGTACACAGGTTGGAGTAACCTACACAGTGCCTACCATGCCTCCCAACTGTACAGACCTTTTGCAGATTGTACAGAGGTTTGCATCATATTTGTGGTGTCTTTATTCTGAAATAGTGGTGTTGTCTGGCAAATGATTAACAAACCACGAAAGTCTAAAGTCAGAAAATAATGATGGATTGTAGTGTGTCAGACCTCATACCCTATGGAAAAATGCATGCTAATGCAAAATCTGTTATTGTATCACCCTTTCAGGTTTGCAAGGCCAATAGTTACAATGGTCCATATATTTAGGCTTTTGTCACCCAATTACTCATGGCTTTGTCCAGATATCTGGCTCACATATGTAGAGAGGTATGGTGCCTAGTAGCACAGCAGTGTGTTCTGTCACTTACCATTGTCAGCCCAGAGGGGTCCACTGCCTGGCAGCCTGGGAAAATATGAGTGACAGAACAGACTGCCTTGCTACAGATGGCCTGCATCAGTCTCACATGGCCTACTCTTATGCCTCACCCATAGTGCCTTGTAGGGAATGTCACGGGGTCCATACTACCAACATAACACAGTCAACAAAATGCAAATCTAAGGCCATGCTGCTAAATGCTAGTAGCATACCTCTCAACCTTGTACAAGAAGGAATCTGGACAAAGCCATACATAATGGTCGAATAAAGGCCCAACTATAGGGACACATTCAAAATATTCCTCTCATAATGTTAGAAAGTTGATAGAATAACAGAGGGGGTGTGTAGTAGCATGGATGTCATGAAGGGTGTGAAGTCTGAAACTCTAATGTTCTGTCATTATTCCCTAACTGCAACCCTGAGTGATATGCAACAAATGTGCTAGAAAACCACAATGTTAAGGGAAGCTGGCCAGATATATGAGGCATGAATCTGGATAATCTGTGAGAATCTGTACAGTTCACAGGTATGGCCACACCAGGGTATGACCTTTCAGGTAAGAAGAATACTGCACAACCAGGAGATCCCTAATCAGCATATCACCAAGGTGCTGGACTTTTACACAGCTTCATCAGTCAATCAGCTGTAGCCACACCTCCCAACTGGCTGGTTTGTGCAAGAATGTCTAGCCTTCACCACATAATATAGGTCTGTGCATCATCCATCAGGTATTTTTCTGGTAAATAACTGTGATGATCCGATTATATCTGTCAGGTAATGACACAATACAGTACAGTGTCAAACATTACATATGTCAGAAAATGTCTGCTAAAACAAACCAAGTAACTCAAGCAAGTCATACATTGATGTGAGCAACAGTTACAGTACCCCTCTATGTTTGGACCAATGTTTCCCCATGTTGGCAGCCTATCTTCAGATATCTTTCACAAACAGGTCACAAGGTATGGCTATAGCACACAACACCCTGGACTGGAGTACAACTATCCCTGGAATGGATTCCCATACTTACAATAGAAGGTCATACTGAGCATGCTCCTACACTTAGAGAAGTGAAGCCCATGTCTGAAACTACATCAGGCTATATATCTCTGTATTGTGAAAATGTCTTTGCATACACACGGCTATGTAAACCTAACTGTCTCCGCACACACACCCATCAGACAGGATTACCCACAGCCAGCTGTAGATGGCACATATGTGGTATATCTGCATCTGTTGCATGTGATACACACACACATATATATATGGGCAACATATCACAGTATGTCAAGCATACACACACATAGACTTGGGGAAGAGAGGGACAGACAGTGATAGAGTGAGACACACAGGGAGACATACACAAAGAGTGAATCATATGCAGGAATATCCTGAATGGCAGACTGATGTCCTGCTGCAGACAGTTGCATACCAGCTGTAACCACTGGCATGTGCCAGCATGATGATGAGATTCATTGTCTGATGGTACTGAGGTGGGGTTGGAATATCACATCACCTATGTGTGTGTGTGTGTGTGTGTGTGTGTGTGTGTGTGTGTGTGTGTGTGTGTGTGTGTGTGTGTGTGTGTGTGTGTGTGTCTGTAGGTCTAAGTATTATGATGCCTTACCCACCCAATACACTTCCCATTTCCCTATTTTACAAGATCTGCTAATGTCATTCACCTTTGAAGTACCTTTGGATGGGCTTCAGTCCTGTAAGCTCTATAGCACATGTGATAACTGTGTAACACTATAGTACAAATAACTAGATAGGTAGGGGTTCTAATCTCAGTCCTGCAAATATGTGTGTGAGTGTATTTGGTAAGTGTGTATATCTGTCGGTTAAAGTATTTTGTGGCCTTTCTCACCAAGTACATCTCCCATTGCCATACTTTACAAGGGCTGGTGATATTCCTCACCTTAGAATTACCTGGGGATGCCCCCTCCCTATAAGCTCTGTGGCTCATGCGATAAATGCATAACACTGTAGTAGCACTAACTAGATACTGTAAGTAGGGGCTCCAATCTCTGTCCTGGCAAGTGTGTGTGTGTGTGTGTGTGTGTGTGTGTGTGTGTGTGTGTGTGTGTGTGTGTGTGTGTGTGTGTGTGTGTGTTTGGGTGAGAACCATATCCACTGGGGGATGGGTTTTACAATTTTTTGCTGTGGTCCACCCAGCACACATCCCAATGTCCACTTTACAAGATCCACTGATGTCATCCAATGTAGAGGTAGCTGTAGACACTCTGCAGCCCTATAAGCTCTGTGCCACATGCACTATGTAACAGTATGGAATAAATAACAAGATAGGCTGGCCTTCTAATCCTTGGATACTATTCCCCACTCAGGAATCATAGACAAACACACTCAGCTAGCCTTCAACCCCTATATCATTAGTTGACTTGCAAACTGTCTCACAGATAGAACACACGGTGTGAAAGAAGTGGATTCCAAGTCAGACTGCCAACTAGTCATGAGTGGATCTCCACAAGGTTTGGTCCTGGGTCCCCTCATATTCAATATCTATGCCTCTGAGGTCCAGCCCAACATGAAGGGACACTGGCTGGAAATGTTCACAGATGACTGCAAGGTGGGTACTATTATTACCTCCACTTGTGATGTTGACAGCCTGCAAAAAGGCCTCACTGAGACCTACGACTGGTGTCAGTACCCTGGACTTTAGCTCAATGCCAGAAAATATGCTGACATCCCCTTTGGGAACAACATGGTTTCCATGAATCACCACATTGATTGTAATCCACTGAACACTGAAGTTGTTATAAGAGAACTGGGAACACAGGTTGACAGCGAGTTCTCTGTTGACCACCATAGTGCCACTGTGTTCAGAAAGTCATTCTATGTGGCACATCTCATTAATAAGGGTGTTGCATTCAGGAAGTAAGAAGTCATTGTTTCCCTCTACTCTCCCCTCATTAGGCCAATCAACAAGCACAATGGGCCATTTGGCATGTACCTCACAGGACACCTGCAACAACTGGAGAGGCTGCAAAACTACCTCACAAAGAGGATCCTAAGCCTTAAACACTTGTCCTATATGGACAGACCCCAAGAACTCCAACTATTCTCTGTCTCATATTGGCTACTTAGATGTGAGCTCTGCTTGACTTACAAAGCAATGTCTGACCCAGCCCTGTCAGGAATGCTACATCTAAAGAACCCAATCTCTCTGTACCATATGCCCAGAGACCTCAGCCCCATTTCCACAATCAACAGCACATGCTGGAGGGACAGGTTCATAACCCAGAGACTGCCCACACTATGGAATAGACTTCACATACATGTCAAGCAGAGCACCTCACTGGCCATCTTCAGGAGAAATCAGGATGAGTGTATGTGGAATAGAAATCCCACCCCGGGATCACTCCAGTGGCTATACTTGTTAGACACTGGGAACTATCATCAGGTGGCACGATGCCAGGGTAATCCTATGGATTAGGCTTGTAAAGACTCCATGGCCATTCACCTAGTACACACCTATGAACCTACGGATCTTAGTACTGGAAAATGTGTGTGTGTGCATTAGTGTGTATAAAAGTGTTTGTGAGTGTGTGTGTAAACATGTGGATGAAAGTAGTTTGAGGCCCTTCTCACCCAGTACACCTTCCATTTCCATACTTTACAAGGGTTGGTGACATTATTCACTATATAGGTACCTTGCAACACTCTTCACCCTATAAGCTCCGTGGTGCGTGCAGTAACTGCATACCACTATAGTAGCAATGACTACATAGGTAGGGGTTCTAATCTGAGTCCTAGCAAATGTGTGTGTGTGTGTGTGTGTGTGTGTGTGTGTGTGTGTGTGTGTGTGTGTGTGTGTGTGTGCATGTGTGTGCATGTGTGTATGCGTGCAAGAACTGTATCCTGTGTATGTGTGTGAGTGAGAACTATATCCATTGGCGGGGTGGGTTTTACATTTTTAGTCCATGGTACTCCCAGTACATGTCCCAAGGTCCGCTTTACAAAAGCCGCTGTTCACATCCACTATAGAGGTATCTGTGGACACTGTTCAGCCCTATAAGCCCCATGCCATGTGCAACAGCTATGTCACAGTATGGAATGAATATCATGATAGGCAGGGCTGCTAATGTCAGTGCTGGCAATTGAATGTGCATTGATGTGTATAGCAGTGTTTGTGAGTGTGTGAACTCGTAGGTGACAGTCTAATGAGTCCTCCCACACCCAATAAACCCCCCATTGTCATACCTCACAAGGGCATGTGATGTTATTCACTTTACAGGTACCTTGGAACAGTCATCACACTATTAGTTCCATGTCACTTGCAATAACCGCATAACAGTGTAGTACCACTAACTAGATGGGTAGGGTTTCCAAACCCAACACTGGCAACTATGATCCTGTGTGTGTGTGTGTGTGTGTGTGTGTGTGTGTGTGTGTGTGTGTGTGTGTGTGTGTGTGTGTGTGTGTGTGTGTGTGTGTGTGTGTGTGTGTGTGTGTGTGTGTGTGTGTGTGTGTGTGTGTGTGTGTGTGTGTGTGTGTGTGTGTGACTGTGTGTGTGGCAACAGAAGTCTCTGTGTGTTTGGTCAACACAATATCCTCTGGGGGGTGGGTTTTACCAATCTGAGGAGTGTTACACCCACTACACTTATCATTGACACTTTACAATGGCTGCTGACGTCAACCACAATAGACTTACCTGTATATAACTTTCAGCCCTGTATACTCTGTGGCACATGCAATAACTGTTACACAGACCTGGTAAATGTGTACATATACAGCTGTACCTTGGCTCTGACATGATAGATGTGTTAATACTCTGCCACACCCCTCATTGGCAATGTTTGTAGGGCCACATCCTACTGACACACACACACCTAGAACACAAATAGAACACAGCATGTGAGACTACATTTAGTCAGCTTTACTAACACCAATAATGCATCATGGCTGTAAAGATACACACACTCTAAACTGTACCCATTTCAAATGCCAGCCAACAACACCTTACACAGCATTACATAGCTAAACTGTACTTAATTCATCCTGTGCATCAGAACCATATCAGCATGTTCCTGTATCAGTGGTATGGATGACAGGGATGTGGCACAGGTATCATCATATGCACAGGGTGTTGTGTAGTTTTGCCAGAGGCCTAGGCTGGGCCATACAGTTGACATCATGTGTGTGTGTGTTTGAAGAAATGTTCTATGAATGGGACATGCAGAGGTGGTGTGTGTGTGTCTGGAGGTGATCTGGCTGTGACGGCGATATGTGTGTGTATTTGTATGCACACAGTCATGTCATGTGGCTGCCTTACAAAGGGGTATGTTGAACAGCTATGGTCCCTACATGGCAGGGTGTACAGTTCACTATCTCAGGCCATGGACACAGGAACTGGTCCTGCCAGGGGTCTCACTGGCACCACCAGGCTCTAGGCCAGTGACTGCTGTCTGTTGGATCCATGTCCCTGATAGGACCAGCCAGGACCACGTGCCCATGGTCTGCTCCATTGTGGTGTGGACAGCACCCCCTTCAGTAGTGCTGGTGGTACTGCCACTATGGGAGTGTGAAGGTGCACGGACCCATAGACTCTCAGATGATGTTGGTGCTGACCTATGTCCATATGGCTGACCCCCATCTCCCACCACATGTTCTAGCACAGACATGCCATGGTCGAGGATTGCCAGGTCTCACCCAACCATCTATTCATGACCGCAGTATTTTGACATGTGGCCTCAACAAGGTCATGTATGTTGCCACATAAGCCAGGAATAGTTGCATCCAAGACCCTGAGTATTTGTATGGTGTTGCATTTACTACATGCCTGTGCATCCATAACAGCCCAAAACATGCATCTGGTGACACCTGCTGTGGCACATGCAACAATGGCTTGACTGGCAGCAGTCATCCGCTGAGCACCCCTGTCCACACCTTTGTGGAACCTCGCCTGCATTTTGTCTATGGTTAGTGTTTACACTCACACTTGCCATTGTCACCACACTGGCCTGTCCCATGCCACCACCTGTCAACTGTCCATTATCTGTGGCTGCTGGGGATGTGGTATGCGTGGGCATTGTGACTGTGTGCAGGGACATTGTGGATGACTGTGGGATGCCAACCGATGGCAAAGATTCAGCCCCTGACAACCCTACCTGTGCCCCACTATGACCACCATCATTGTCAGAGTCTGCAGAGACACTGATGACAGATTGTGAGTGGGAGGGACCACGACCACCATGTCCACCTGTGAGGGGAAGACAACATTTGTAAATTAATACCTGCACTATAAGGTTTGCTGGTACACACACACATGCACACACACACACACACACACACACACACACACACACACACACACGCACACACGCACACACGCACACACGCACACACACACACACACACACACACACACACACACACACACACACACACACACACACACACACACACACACGGACACACATGGACACACACACACAGACACATACAGGTGTGGTGGCACAAAGGTATTACACAGACCTCACAATAGCCAACTGGTGACATTCACGACACAGTCAGACCACAACATGCACACTCTGGACAGGCCCTCAACATCATGCAGTGCAGCCCTTTCCACTCAATGTTACTACTAATATACACCTCTGGGATATGTGAGTAGTGTTAGTAGTTGATGAGCCTTCACCTAGCACACACTACAGACATGTAGACATCATTGCTGTTCACCTGTATAGCACAGTGGCAACCCCTACAGAACATACCTTTCAACAGTACAGAGTTTTGCTGAATGTCTAGATGTGTGGCTCATATTTTTGGTCTGTTCCTCATAAATCCTGTGTTTGTCTGATGCATTACTGGGATGATCTGAGGATTGGCATCACTAATTAATGACATAATCTGAGTTTCACACTTCAAAACCTGGAGTAAATGTATGTTAAACAAAACAGGTTACTCTAACAACCTTCTAAGTTTACAGTGGATATAATAATTGTACATATCCCTGTTAACATGCCAGGTTTTTCTGATATAGAACATGAGACTACATAAATCTTGTCATGACATTTCCCATCTTTAATGTGACCTATAACCTGTGCAATCCAATTGAAGAACAAACACATCAGTTATGGGTAACATATAGAAAGTGCAGTATGTACAATAGGCTGGTTGCATGAGTGTGCACACCCTTAAACTAATACTTTGTTAAAGCACTTTTTGATTTCATTACAACAGTCAGTCCTCTTGTAAAGGTATCTATCAGCATGGCACATCTTGACTTAGCAATATTTGCACACTCTCCCTTGCAGAAGCCCTCCAACTCTGTCAGATTGTGGGGGCATCTCTTGTGCACTGCTGTCATTAGGGCACCCCACAGATTTTCTATTGGATCTAGATGTGGTCTCTGGCTGGCCCATTCCAAAACATTGATTGTCTTCTGGTGAAGCCATTCTTATTTTGATTTGGATCTATGGTTTGGTTCATTGTCATGTGGAAAGGTGAAATTCCTCTTCATCTGCAGCTTTCTAGCAGACACCTGAAGATTTTGGGCCATGGGGACTGATATTTGGAGCTGTACATAATCCCCCTCCACCTTGGCTAAAGGCCCACTTCCAGCTTATGTACAGCAACCCCAAAGAAGGACACTGCCATCACCATGCTTCACAATGGGGTTGGTGTTCTTTTGGTGATGCACAGTGTAGTTATTGTGCCAAACAAACCTTTTGGAATTGTGGCCAAAAAGTTCAACCTTGGTCTTATTACACCATAACACATTTCCCCACATGCTTTTGGGAGACCTGATGTACTGTTCTTGAGAATTTAACCAGACCTGGATGTTGTTCTGTGTGAGAAAGGACTTCCATCTTCCAACCCTACCCCATAGGCCAGACATGTGGAGAATACAGGAGATTGTTGTCACATGTAGTACACAACCAGTACTTGCCAGAGATTTCTGCAACTCCTTTAGTTTTGCTGTACGTTTCCTGGCAGCCTCCCTGACCAGTTTTGGGCTTGTCTTTTAATCACATTTGGAGGGATGTCTGCTTCCTTACAATGTCACTGTTGCCCCATATTTTCACCACCTTTTGATGACTGTCTTCACTGTGTTCCATGGTATATGAAATGCTGTGGAAATGTTTTTGTATCCTTCTCTGGGCTGATACCTTTAAACAATGGGATCCCTTTGAATCTTTATAAGCTCTATGTGAACCATAGCTGTTGCTGTAGCAGGCAACTGAGTAAATGTCAGGAAAACCCTAGTAGAACAGCTGTCCAGGACAGCTGAGCATTGATGTTAATCAAAGAGTCTCTGTAATTGATGGCAGGTGTGTACCCAAGAAGAAGTAATGCTGTAAGTATATCAAAAGCTGCTTCAACACAGCATTAGCTTCAGCTTGTACACACATGCATCTAGCTTATTGTATGTTTTGTTTTTTCATAATTGCTCCCCTAACAGACTTGTTTGTTTTCCAATTGAATTGTACAGGTTATAGGTCACATTAAAGGTTGGAAGAGTTTGGAAATGTTTTATTGTGGTCTCATTTTTTATATCACAAATACATGGTGTTTTAATAGGAGTGTGTACACCTTTTATATGTACTGTTTGACTAATTATTAAAATATGTCCCTAGTTTTGGGCCTTTGTCCCCCTGTTTTGTGAGTCTTTGTCCAGATGTCTTGCAATGACAGGTTGTAAGGTATGCTACAGATATATTACATCTCCTGCAAATAGGCCCCTGTGATGACTACTGTGATGCAATGCAGTTAACCCCACCACAAGTGAACATGCACATATCACAATATGGCTAAGAATAACAGTTGTCTGCATGGTAAAATGCATGACCTTAACATGCCTGGGGTATTGGTGATCTACAACAGGACAATACCATACTCACCAGTGTCAAGCTGCTGTCCCACATCCAGACCAGAGATACCTATGTAGTTGTGGGGGAGATGTAGTGTCAGCAGACTCACATATGGCATTGGTACAAGATGAATGTTATTTTTATTCACATGTACAGTACAAGCTCTGGTACTACACAATTTGCTGTCCTTCACCATAGATCTGCACTTGTGTGCATTACAAAACCCCACCCACAAATTCAGTTTGACCTGACATATCCATCTAGATGCTCTACAGAAGCCAGTATGACTGCTACAGTATTCAAGTGATGTGCACTGGGGCCTTACCTAGATGCTACTCCCGTGTTGCCTGGGTGCCACCTACCTCCACAACTTGTGTTTGTTGGCTTTGCTGGTGTGTGTTGGCTGCCCCAAGGTTGGCAAGGAGCTCCTCTGTTGGTGTAAGTAGGATCTGTGTGTCTAGCTCCCCATCTGTAGCAGTACAGTCCCTGGCCAAGGCAGCAGCTCTTTGCCAGGCACAGCGTATCAGGTCAGTTGCCCGATGCCTCTCCTGATCATATGTGCGTCCATGGTGGCCCAAGTTGTTAACTCTGTGGACAAGGTCGACCCCATGGTGCTGGATGATGGTATTTGTGATGGCTCCATTTTCAGCTGCAGTATATGCTGGCTGTCTTGGCCGCTGCATGTCACCTGGAAGACAAACAGGGAAACACATCTCAGGACCTCATACATTGGTCAAAGTTATTTACAGAACCTGTACATCAACATTGACTATCATTAGCCACCACTTACGACCACATCATACCCCTGTCATCTATCAGCCCAGTATGAGCTTGCATTACACTCCTGGTCCTGATGTGTCATGTTCCCCCCAATGAGGTCCAGTAAATTGTATAATCCACCATTCATCATTCATCTTTGTGTAGAGGGATGACAGTGGCTGTCTTCCTTGCAGAGGGAATGTCAATGGTACTCACACTTTGCTTGCATACAGTGTGTAATGGAACTGGAAGCATATGCCTGTGTTCATGTAGGATGCAGACAAGGATGTTATCAGCTCCCATGGAGACTTACATTTGTTGCCTTTGATTAGGCATTATGGACCTGCTCCCTGACGGTAGGACAGGAGGGAGATGTTTTCCCTTAACTTGTCTGCAGCGGGTTGGCTATAGCTATTCTGTGTGTATATGTGGTGTGACTGACCACCAGTACATGGTGAGTTGGGTTGTTGCCTCTGAGATTGAAGACATGTGTGAAGATGGCCTTGTGATTGGCCTTGGTGGATGTGTCCAATATGTACTCATAGTTATCCTTACAGTAATTCACCTGTGACCTCATATGCTTGTTCAGACAGGTTGACTTGCTTCTAAGTTGGTGCCTGCTCCTACTTGGCCCTGTACAGCCAATATAGCAACTGATTATGTGATTTGTGCATTGCTGCTGTCCACCAAAGATGATTATTCTACCTTGATGGAGACAGGTTTTAAGAGTCAGGTATTGCTGAGTCCATACAGCTATCTAGGTCCTCATACAGCTGTTTGTAGTGAGCATGGACACAAGGTCATAACACAGTTGGAAAACTCTCCATTTTCAACCTGATAATCATGCTTATTCTAGTACCCATGTCTGTGTCAGGGCAATGCAACAACCAGTATCTGTAGAAATGTATGTCTGTTGGATGCACACAAACTAAGGTTACACACATATACAACATGTACAGCTTATTTACCTGATGTTTTGCATCTCATTTCTGTTGTTAAGAGGCTTCCAGATGTGCACCTACTCATACATACATGTGCACAGGTGAGACCTGATATACATATCTGTTCTATGTCAATATGGCACACTGTATTCACAGTCTTGCTGCTCAGTCATACCTCTCAATCTGTTAGAGCAGGACATCTGGAGGGCACTGCACATAAATGGGGGGCAATGGCCCAACATTAGTGACACTTCATTAATATTGCTGTAACACACTTAAGTCAGTTGAGAGTACAGTAGGCTTAGCATTCATAGAAATACCCTGGAGGATGTCTGACACTCATTTGTATGCTATTATGTTCTAATGTCAGTCTTCACAGATTTGCCAATGCTTTGACAGACATAACACAACTATATGAGTAAAAGACTACAGATATGAGGCACACATATGGTCAGTATGCATAACACCGGACAGTTGAATGGTATGAGCTCAGTATATCACATGCAGTTCAACACACACGTCTGTGACAGTAGTTTACTATGCACATACCATGTATAGGTCTCTTAGATTTGTGAGACAAGCATGTGTTTCATGGTTGTATTCACAAGTAACACATGGATATGTACGACATCCCACTAGCTGGCCTTGCAGTGTCACAGTCAGTATTGTTCAACATGCACTCCAGTACTAGTTGTATGTGAGTCATCCTTTCCTGGGGTGACTCAGGTGCCTGAACTGTGATCTATTTCACTGCAAACAGACCCAGGTGCTATGGCCATAGGTGCTGATCAGCAATATATCAGTAGAGCAACACTTGTTGAGACATATTTATTAAACTTCCTATTTCCTATTATTACATACCCCATACTGCATTCCATTACATGCTTACTTTATTGACATACCTTTTTTTCCAAGTATAGTTGCTTTGCTTCTGATTTCTGTTTGTTTTTGTTGTCTGTCTTTCTGTCTGTCTGTCTCTATCTCTCTCAGAGATGTTGGGTATACATCTGTTTTGTATAGGCAGCAGCTTGCCTTTTGTAGGTAATGCTCATGTGCATCTGATGGCCTGTGCACCAGTTGATGGCCCCCGCTTGCTAATTGCATGGAGAACAGCAGTGCTGTTATTCCTATAGCCAATGGCATGGCATCACACTCATATAACTGAGTACTTCATGTGGGTGTTGACTCTTTTCCTTGCCTGAGAGGAGGACATCATGGAGGTGTGTGAACAACAGCATCACAGAGGGTAGTTGAAAATACCTCTTACAACAAAAAATCTTGAGACAGCCCAAAAAATGGAGAGAAGGTTCCAGACCAAAGGACATCCTGTAAGTATTGCTGTGATATGGTTGGATTAATGCTAGTTTAACAGGGTTTGTGTGGACATGGAGTTTCTGTGTGATATTAATTCTGACAGTGTTATGTGGTTGACATAACTCTTAACTGTAAGGCTATCCACAGAATGGCCAGAGGTTTGACTCCTATGTTTGGTCTGTTCCTCAGACAGTCTTTGTCCTTGGCAAAGCAGTACAATACTCTAGGGATTGCAGTCAGTAAATGCTAATATCCATTTGTGTTTCTGACTTCATAACCCCCAAAATACATATGTTACAACAAACCCTGTAACACTAGCACCTTTCTCAATTTATAACAGCAATGTTTCAAATATGCCCCTGTTTTTCGGCCACTGTCCCCCAGTTATGTTAGGCTTTGTCCAGATGTCATGCAGAAAGAGGTTGATAGGTATGGTATATCATTATTTAGTGCCTTCATTCCTGATGTCATCCCAGTGATGTAGTAGAATGTCAGACATGTTATGAGGTGGAGGCCATATATATAAGGACAAAGCCTGGATATTCTGTGGGAATCTGTACAGTTGAGTGGTCTGTGTATGCCTGGCAATTGCTAATAGACTGCCAGGATTGTGTAGCAGTGTAGTGTGTAAATGTTAGTTGGGCTGTGTAGGGAGGGGGGTAGATGTAAGTGTCATGGCTCCTTTTCTATCTGAATGTGCATGCTGCTCCACTTTCTGGTGGTCTATCAGCTGTATATGTTTGTAGGAGCAGACTGAGACATGTCCCGTACCACCTCAGCATTCCTACTACACTGTAAATTGGGCCAGTATATGTAGGGGTAGTGTCTGAGTGGCAAACATGGTATCTTTGTTCACACAGTCGTTATGCTCTACTGTTCATCTGGCTTATCAGTATGTCACCGTGACTGTGGTGAAATTGGTTGTGGGTATGCACTTTCACACTGGTGGCTATTTATCACTACTGTTACATCTCTGTAGTGCCTGATATATTTGCAAATGCGTGTGTAATTCCCCATAGCTGATTTGGGGTAGTATTGTGTCAGTCTGACTGTATTTTGGATGGTGTTTGGTGACATGTTTAGCAGCTCAGTGTGGTTTCCGTAATGTCATGTTATGTCCAGATATGCATAGGATGTCCAGTTGTCTGGCTTATATCTTTGGTCTGGTCCCCATGACTGTTGTGTATTTGTGAAAAATCAGTGGGATGATGTGAGGATTTCAATCACTAACTAATGAAAAGAAATTGAGTCTTGGACTTGTGCTATTTCAGTCAATATATGTTAGCACAGACAGTGCTACTGCAGCAACTGTCTCAGCTTGTCTACTCAAGTATTTCAGATATGTCCCTATGTTCATGGCTTTGTCCCCCCACTTTGTCAGGCGTGGTCCAAATTCATTGCACTAAAGGGTTCTGAGCATACCTGTCAACTGGCTAGATTGTTTCAGAATGTCCAGGTTTATTGCTCAGATTTTCGGTCTGTTCCACAAATCATTCGTATTTCTCTGGTAAATCACTATGATGATCTGAGGATTCCTGTCAGTAAATGATGACATACATTTCAGTGTCAGACCTCATATCCTTCAGAGAATGTATGCTGAAACAAACCCTGTTACTTTTGCAACTGTCCATGTTTCTCATGGCAATATATAAAGTACATCCCTATGTTTGGCTCATTGTCCCCCTCATTTTGACTGTCTTTGCCCAGATGTCTTGCACTAAGAGGTTGAGAGGTATGGTTCTAAGGTATGACTGCACTACATGTTATGTATATATATATATATATATATATATATATATATATATATATATATATATATATATATATATATATATATATATATATATATATGTATATATATATATAGTTCCACTTGAAAACATTGAAATTCCAAAACATCAAATGCTATATGGTCGAGACCATATCATCGATATTTCAAACCATCGCAGCTTTCAAGTGAAACCAAAAAAAACAAACTTTTAAAACAAATGTATGCAGGGGGGCAAGCCTCCTTGCGCCCCCCTCACACCCCCCTACTTAAATATACCAACTCCGAGATTGCAATACAGTGGGGTAAAGGGAAATCTCTGTTTTAGCGCTATATGCAGAAGCGCTAAACGGGAGATTTCCTGTACCCTGTCTGCAGTGCCATCACAGAGATGGTACATTCACAGACACAGTGTACAGGGCACCTTGCTGCCCTGCAGAAACACTAGCTTTTTCCCTTTTTTACTTACCTTTTTCTTCCCCTTGACAACATCGATGTTCTAAACACTCGATGATATGGTCTCGACCATATGAATTTTGATGCTTTAGAATTTCGATGTTTTCAAGGTATATATATATATATATATATATATATATATATATATATATATATATATATATATATATATATATATATATATATATATATATATATATCTTTAATATATTTTTTATAGATATGTATCTCTATACATATATACCTGTATATGTATATATACAAAACCTGAATGATTCCACAGAGCTTTTTCCTACTGTTGAATGACTCTACTGAATGATATATTTGAAGAAGCATCAAGTTTGCTCAACAGTTCAAATGGTGTAGTGGTACATTGCTTTGACTATAGTGTGCAGGATCCTGGGTTCGAGACTTGCCAGGGGTGATTATTTTGTTGCTAGGCAAAACAGTGGCTGATAGAGACAGAGTGATTAAAGCAGTTTTAAGTGGTTTTAACCGGGTTTGTGTGATGCTAAGTGATGCCAAGATACAGTTAGCAGTAGAGATACTTAATCCATTTTAGCTTCACTTAGCATCGTGCAAACTCACTTACTCCTGCTTACACCCATGCTAATTCCTTTAAAAGATAAGAAAAAGGGGTTATAGGAAACTGGTGAGAAAAGGGCATGCAGAGGGAAAAACAATATGAAAGGTAGCTAGGGATGTGCAGGACGGGTGTAGAGAAGGTCCATAGCTGTCCATTTCTTATACTGCAACAGCTGTGCATTTGTACGGCATTTGGAGGTGTATTTGGACACTCAAACCCCAGAGACAGGGGATAAAGACAACAGACATGTGTTGTCCAACCAGTTGGACTGTATTACATGTGTCCAGCTGACACCTGTGTGAAATGGACAGCTATGTATGGGGCGATACATTTTTTGGGGACAGATGCCCTTTTTTCTTAATTAAGGTGAGAGTGAGATGTTGGAGAAGGATTGTATGTATATCTGGGGAGGTAGGTTGGGTATGGAGACAGACAAGACAGACAAGTCAGTAGACAGGGGTGGTGTATGACACATGTGGGGGGTAAACACCTTGGACAAGGAGGGTGTTTGGGAATCAGAGGCCCATGAGCCCCCATATGGATATGGTGGGACTGACATCCCCACCTGCAGGCAGTCATGACTGCACCTTCACAGCCCTGTTGGTGGCTGTGTTGGGAGCTGGACAGGAGGGGTGGCCTGCTCCTCAAGGTGCACCAAGCAGCCCTCCATCTGGCGCTGCTGGCAACCCAACTCAGAGCAGATGACACTGCAGACCATACTCCAGAACTTACGATGGATGACAGGCTCATCTCCACGCCCACACTCAGGTGGTGCAGGGCCTGCAGAAGATGAAGTTTCAGGGTTGGTCCCAGACATGCTAGGGCCTGGTGCCATGGCCAGATGGGGAGGGATAGGTAGATCTGCTGGTATCGGCCTTCCCAAATATGCTATGGTGTTGAGGGTTTCCAAGATATATTGGTTAGTCATGAACAAAGCATTTCAAAATTAGTTTTAAAGGCATGCATGGGTGTTCAAATTAACCCAAAACAACAGATGTGAAGCAGTTGCATAGCAAACAGAAAACATACATAACTGGAACAACAGTAAGCATTGTAATAGCATGCCAATAACAATGACGGCAACAGGCTGCCAACAATGGTATTTGAACAAGGTATGTTAACATGCAACCAATTAATTATATGAACAATAATGTAACACATCTCAATGTTAGGTTTGGTAAAAACATACCTGTAGTATATGACTAATAATTAGTGATGCAGATGAGGGGTGGGTTGAGAGAAGAAAAGCACATTAACAACTGCACAGGCTTCTATATTTACAACAGTACTGCTCAATACTGTAGAGGTCTGCCCTCACTTTACATCTACCTATGGCCTATGTATGACATACCCATATTTGTGAGGTCAGCTATGTAAATGGCCTTCCATACAATGGTGCCCACAAGGTGGGAAACTGCCTGGTTGTTACCAACCTCAGTGCACAAGTCGCCTCACACCTGATTGCATGCTCAGTACATTATTACTGCCATACTTAGTGTGGCTGACATCTGCCACAGCAGGGGGAATGATGCCTCTCCTGGCATTCCTTTTTCGGTAATGCATCTTGTACCATTCAGTAATTGGCTGAGTGTCTCTTGGGTGATGATCACATCAGTAGTGGAATGTAAGACAGCGGGCAGCTTGCAATCATCTCTACACCTGCTCAGCCACAACCACTGCTTTTGTCCTGTACCTCAGATACATATATCTCAAACAGTAGAGGTCCCCAGACCAATCCTTGGGGTACACAGTTGTGGGTGAATCTACTATTAGAGCTGGGTTCTACTACTTTGACTCAGTGGATGCTATCATTGGGCCAGTTAGCTACCCATCTGGTAACCTACATATTGGTGCCTAGCTGTGTAGGCGTATGTATCCTGTTCACCTGGGGATTAGTGTGAGAGGATTGGGCTAGGTGAAGATAGGCATTGTTCGCCATCTTCCCCTCATCCCTGTGTTTGTTGACCACTGCAGAGAGGTAGATCAGGTTTAACAAGCCTGATGTCCCGTTAACAATACCATAGTGAGTGGGCCCAGGCATTATGATGTTGCCGATGTCCCTGTTCATAATGTGCTTGATATTGCCTTCCATGCCTTTGCAGAGCAGGCTAGTTAGGCTGCATAATATTGGCTGGGTTGGTGGATTGTTCCACCTTTGTGTATCGGGATGACAGTGTCTGTCCTCTGTGCAGATGGGATGGCACCGGTGCTCAGGCTGTGGTTGACTACAGTGAGGAATGGATCTGTGGCCCCATGCCTGTGTTCATGGGGGATGCAGCCAGGGATGGTATCATACCTATGGAAACCTCTGTGTGTTGCCTTTGAGAAGGCATTACGGACCTACTTCCTGATGATTAGGGGAGGGGGGCATGTGCTGTACCTGCACTGGGAGTACAGGGGGTGGTGTTTATACTTCACCTGTCTGCAGCCAATTACCTACATCTATGCCATACGTGCATGTGGTGTTATTAACAACCACTACAGAGCAGACCAAGGTGACATTGCTTCCAGTGAGACACCTGTTCCTTATTGGTCTTTCCAGCAATTCTTTCCACCTGTTATGGTATGTGTGTATTACTGCTGTCCGCCACAGGTGTTTTCCCTACCTTGTGGGAGATGATGTTGTTCTGTCAGGTACTGCTGAGTCCGTACTGATATGTAGGTGCTCACATAGTACTGTGGTGTTGGTCAGGACACTGCTACCAGTTATAACAAATTCAACATTGGCTGTACAGCTACTTGCACCTGCTCTGAGGAGATTTATAGTCATTTGTGTACAGTTCATTCTGTGTGACACTTAAAGGGGGACAGGGGAGATGGTGACCTGAACAGTGATGTCTACATGGTCAGATATTACCAAGGGTGATGACACTGTAGGAGTGCTACAGTGGCTACTCATGTTGGTTAGGACCAGGTACATGAGATTCCCACCTGCTACAGGAGTGTTGACCTGCTGATTCCCTGCATTGCCATTGACAAAGTCAAGAAATCTATGTGTATTCATGTTCAGGTGGCATAGGTCAGGCACGCTATGGTTTGGTATTTGAAGTCACTCAGGAGTAGGGTAGAAGATTGAATCCTGACAGATTCCAGCAAGTCCCAGTAGGTGTGGTGGGTGTCCATAGTCATCGTTGGAGGCCAGTCGCTAGCTATGATTTGAGTAGGTGTTTTATCATCTGCTAACTGCACTCAGGAAGTCACCCGTGTGTCATACTGTTTGGCCAGCCTGGAGGTGTGTATTTATATGCCAATGCTCAACATTCCACCTCCTGTGGCTTTGCAGGCCTCCATTTGGGGTCTAAACATATGATGGGATGAGTAACCTGGCAAGTTTGGTGTGTTCTCCACAGCTGGAGAGCAGGTGTCAGTGACTGCACAAATGTTAGCATCCTACAGGACAAGGTACGCTTGCATTGACATGGGTTTCTTGGTAAGATACCTAGCTCTTGTTAGAGCAAGACATCTGCACAAAGGCACACATCATTGGTGGACAAAGGCCAGTAAACAGTGTCAACTTATGAATCTAGCTGTAACACACTTAGTTGCCAGCAAAGATGGTGTCACATTCATAGGTGTACTCTGCAGGATATGACATCTGGCAATGACATGTATGCTAATTTGTTATGACTTCAGTCTTTAATGGGTTGCCAGTGATGCGCCAGACAATACACAACTGTCTGAGACATTCACTACAAATATGAGGCAGACATGTGGTCAATCTGCAAAACTCTGGACAGTTGTCAGGTATGAGCTCAGTATATCACATACAGTTCGACATACACATCTGCACCTGTCGTGTAGTATGCACATACCCTATGTACATCTCTTGCATTTGTAAGACAAGCATAGGTATCAGAGTAGCATTCACAGGTGAAATATTAATAATTACAACATCCCAGGTAGATGGCCTACCAATGAAACACTCAGTATTGGACAACAGAGACTCCACTGGAAGTCATACATGAGCTGACCTTTGCTGGGGTGACTCAAGGGCCAGTGATGTGCTCCATATCAATGCAGGCAGGGCAAGTGGAAATGGCCATAGGTGCTGTACAACAGCATGTGAGTCCAGCAGGTCTTGTCATGGCCTAGTGTTTAATGTCTCATTTGACATCATTGCATTCCCCCTTTTGCATTCTATTACAAGCTTACATGATTGACATACTTGTTAAAGTGCTCAGGAGTTTCCTCACAGCAATGCAAATGGTTAGGTTTGTGTAGTCACAGTCTGTCTTTGTGTGGATGGGTTGAGACCTGTGTTGCATAGGCAGCAGGTTGCCTTTTGTAGGTTCTGCTCATGAGCAGGTGATGGCCTATGCACCAATTGATGTCTCCCACTTGCTACTTGCATCCACAGCAGCTGTGTTTTCTTTCCATTTGCCAATGCCATAGCAACACAGTGCTATAATTAAAGCCTTCTTGTGTGCCTTGCCCCTTTCCCTTGCTTGTGTGGAAGACATTATGGAGATGTGGGGGCTACAGCTTCATAGACAGTAGGTGGGAATATCTCTCAGGAGAGGACATGTGGAGACAGCCCAGCAACATGGGGAACAAATCTCCAGAATTGGGTACAGATTGTAAGTCAGTAGTGCTGTTATACATATAGAGTGTAGCTAGTGTAACAGGGTTCATCTGAACATGCATTTTCTGTGTGACGACATCTGACAGTGACATTTCTCTGACATACCTCTCAACTGTCCTGATGTCCACAGACTGACCAGAGGTTTGCCTGTTAAGTCTGGTCTGTTCCTCAGACAGCATCTGTTTTTGTGGAAGCACTAGGATGACGTGAGAATTATAGTCAGTAACTGTTGACATCAATTGATGTTTCAGACATCATATCCTTCAGAGATGTTATGCTACAACAAAGCCTGTGACACCAGCAACTGTTTCAGTTTGTAATGCCATTATGTGAGATATTTCCTTCTTTCCAGTCCCCTGTCCCCCACGTATGTATGCTGTCACAGCCATATTTGCTGTGAAAAACCTGTATACATTCTATATGTCTACAACAACATACCAGAATAAACAAAATAGTATTTTGTAGGGATCTTTATTACACATCAATATTGCATGTATTTTAAAACTAAGAAGTTTATACAGGTAGCATAATATAAGTAATATCAAAAATTGAAGTTCAAGAGTAACATTAGGTCCTATTTTGTACTTTTTGTATTTTTTGTATTTTTTGAGTTATTCAGGGTTAGAGTTAGTTTATTAGCTGCTAGGATAAAAGTTCTTATGTTAAATATTAAGTTAAAACACTAGGTGATACTACTTGCTACCTTTATGGGAGTGGATATATTTTATTTCATTTTACTTTTATTTATTTTGCTTTACATACATTCTTCTGTTGTAATTCTACGGATGGTATAATTACATTTAGTATGAGGGACTGAATTTGTTTTATGTTATATTTTCTGTTTTACAGTAATTTTTGTTAAAAATTAAAAAAATGTTTTGTTTAACCACTAAATAAGGGTACTAGCCACTTATAATATTTGAACATTTAATGTCTGAACATACAGTACGTAATCCAATGTAATGTAACTTAATGATTGCATTAGACATTTTTTCTTTAAACTTTAAAATTTTTATTAGAAAACGAGTTGTCTTGAGCTTCTTCCTGATAGGACAGGAATGAAGGAAGTAACTATTTAAGTTTAATTGCCACTGGAGAAGGTTGTCTGAAGAAGTTCGGGTATAACCCGAATGAAAAGCGCTTAACATATTGGATTTTAGTTTTTGTATGGCTGCTCTGTATACTGGAGTCAGGACAGTGTGCTTTTAACCTGCTTTGGATATTACATTTTCATCTGTTTGTGACTTCGTTTTGGGTGTTGATGCACCTTTTTCACTGGATTTCTAGTGATTGCTTTTATTTCATTTGAACATTAAACTTTGTGTTGCTTTTTACATCCGTTTTCTGGGGCTTTGGTGTTTTTAAGCTTCTGCAGTTTGTGGACGTTCATTGGTGTTTACACATCAATATTAGTCAGTCAAACTTTTTTGTTTATTCAGTTCACACAGTAACAGTATACCTACTAGCAGTAAGCAATGTACTCCTTCTTAACTGAACAATATACTGTAAAATAGATTTGTACTCACCAGCTTGTTGGTGTATCCTCAACAGTCTGTCAACATGGGCTTCTGCTTTACTAGCACACTTCTGCAGCTGTAGAGGAGAAAAACAAACATTATGCGTACCTATCACATTTTCAGGCCAGTGTTTGCTACAAACTACTTGATAGTGATACTTGCTCACTATTGGAGCATTCCATGTGAATGCATCTTGAATCCACTGGGCCAAGATTGCCCCCTTCCTCTGCTTTAGGTCAGCATAGTGGTGCTATACCTGATCACCCGTCTGGGGGATGCCAGTAGCACTGGTGAGATCAAGTGTGAAATGGTCCCAGGCCTCAGTTTTGTATTGTGAACCCTGGTACTGGCCCTGCAACAGTCTGTCCTCATGGTTTTCTACAAAAAGTCCAGCCATGACCGTAGACTCCTGAATGCTCCAGCACTGCACCTGAAAGAGAGCTTCTTCAACTACACCAGCCATAGTACCTGCACAGACAAACTATAACAGATTCTGGCTGTATTCCCACCTGCACCATTTAAATACAGTGATATTTCCACCCTTTGCTGTCATTGGACCACTTTGAACATGTTAAGCTCCGGTAAGCAGTGCACAAATCCACTAAGCTGAGATGAACAGTGCTTAAAGGGGTAATTGCTGAGCACTGCTTAACAGTACACAAATCCGCTGAGCTGAGCTACCTGCTGCTTAGCATTCACATCTAAGCTATGCTAAAACCTGCTAAGCATAGCTGAGCATTGCTAACCATTGCTCACTTTTCATTTTTAAAAAAAATATCAGAATAATTACTTCATTTCGTAAGTGTATATGATTTACTTTACATGACATCCCTCTGTGTTCTTCCATTACATTAGCAAGGGGTGTGACTATACTGTATGAGACACTTGAGTATACATGGGTGATTTCACATGTTATATGCACTCACACTTCCACTCTATACCAACTACACTACCCTGGTTGACAAAAATCAATTACTACATGCTTTAAGATGAAACTAATGATTCTAACACTGCTTTCCCATGTAAAAATAAATTGCCTGTCTTGGTACTCAAACCATGAATGCCTGCCTGTAAAGCCAGGTCTCTAGCCACTATACTGTCTCAGATTGTGAATTTTAGTTGTATATTTTTATTTATCTCCTCTGGGGTGTTTAAGCAATGCTAGGCGGAGGGCCATAATGAGCACACCCGCTCAGCTATGTTTAAACATTCCTTAGTATGGAAAACAATTATTAATATTATTTCTGGCCTTCCACAGCTTTCTTGCTCTAGGAGGTTGGCAGGTATGTGAGGCAGGCATCTGGGCATTCTGTAAAAACCTGTTAAGGTGACAGCTATGGCTGTATGGTACTTTCAGATGCCAGACATTTCTGTTTCAGTCTTCATACCCTGCAGGAAGTCCTTGCTACTGCAAACCTCTTATTCTATCATCTTTCAGGTTTGTCAGTGCACTATTTAGGATGTTTCCCTATTTTTGTGACTTTGTCCCCCCATTATTTATGGCTCTATATTGTTTTATTGATCTAGGAGGCTGAAACATATGTGAGGCAGGCAGCTGGGCATTCTGTAGACACCTGTACAGTTAACAGCTATGGCCATACAGCACTTCAACAATGCAGGGGGGGGAGGCAGAACCGGTCAAACACACCCTGCATTTCCTTACAGATCTACAAGCTTTGTCAGTGTCCACTGACACTGACATAGCTATTTTATTAGCTGTCAGTGTTCACGGACACTGACAGCAGTTGCAAAAAGTGCCATACGGCACTTCTGCAATGCTGTGACAGAACCTGTCACACACCTCCTGTATTTCCTTACAGATCTATAAGCTGTTTTAGTGTCCGTGGACATTGACTTAGCTATTTTATTAGCTTTCAGTGTCCGCAGACACTGACCACACTTGCAAAGTGCTGTATGGTACTTTTTCAAAGTAGGGGTGTGTGACAGAACCTGTCACCCCCCCCCCTTGCAAAGTTTCTTGCTCTCCTAGCTATTTCAGTGTCTGTAGACACTGAAATTATCATTTTAATTTCATTTCAATGTCCGCGGACACTGAAATACTTTTGAAAGTGCCGTACAGAGCATTCTGAGTGCAGGGGGTGTGTTTGTAGTTCATGCACTACTTAAACATGCCCCTGCACTCATTCACGGTTCACTTGGTGTAATGTTTTTGAGTGATTAGACAGAACAAAAAATGTGGTAGGGATGTTCTTGAATATACAGATTGTGTTTATGTAGTGTAGACATTAATAAATCTGGTCTTTAATTCTTTATTTCCTTTTAAATTTTTATTATGAATAAAGTTAAGCAGTACCATGGTGTGCTCATCTCCAAAAACAAACAAAAAAAATCACCTGAGAGTGCCATTCACTACTGGATGTGTCTCCACCACATATGCTAGACTAAAATGCTGCATTTTTGCAGGGCATGGTAGTACAACTAAAAAAATGTTGCTGACAAAATACGTATAATTACAATTTTTGATGTACTGACTGTAACAGTGAAGGACTATGATCCAGCACACAAAGAGACAATGTCATGTCCCCTTTAAGATTTAATTATAATGTCTTCAGCAGTAATCATTGGTGCTGAACTGTACAATGTGCCCAGCACTGATATTTTACTTATAGGGATTTCAGGGCTTCACAAAGAATTTGACCACATCATTTCAACTGCTTGAAAACTAAGTGCTGTAGGGAAGACTAGTTACAACATGAAATTGTCTTTTACTGGTAAAATATATAGGATGTTAACATCTTATGTATATAACATAAAGAAGTATTTTAGTAAATTCTGAGATTAAGTGCACTACTCCAAAGCAGAAAATTAGTAAAATGCAAAAAATTGCATTGTGACAATGAAGTCATATAAACACCTATATCTGGAACATCTTTTTAACGGGTTCCATTTGAGATTTTATAATGAAACATTCAGGCAGCAACAACAGTGTCCTCAGTTACAAAATGTACCTAAGACTGTTATTCTACCTTAGGGACTCAATACAGTACAGCACTTAAATTGGCTCACCGATTTAGTTGCTCCACAATGAGGCATTTTAGCTATGGCATATTGTAAATAATATATAGAAACATAGATATCAATACAGATATAGATGTTCTTTTGAATGAAATGCCCAAGAGTCAACATCTTTTTGGTTAATACTCATTAGTCAACAGAAACAGGTGGTAGACAGGTGGACAAGATCAACAGTCTTTGGTATAGGGGAATATTCCCTTCCCTCAGGAATTATGAGTTAGTATATATAAATAGCATAGGGTGGGAAGTCATAGTTCCCTGTGCAAAAATGTTCTGAAGTTAATCATCAGAGCATAAACAATTAAGTGTCAATGTGTTCTTGACATTAAGGCATCAATATTTCCACCATTGATACTATGGCTGTTTGATTTGAAATACTGAATATATATATATATATATATATATATATATATATATATATATATACATATATATATATATATATACACACACACACACACACACACACACACACACATATATATGTGTGTGTGTGTGTGTATATATATATATATATATATATATATATATATATATATATATATATATATATATTATATAGAAATAGATAATGATATATGTATATGTATTGCTGAAAGAATATTTTGACTTTTTGCTTCTGATATAATGAGAATTGAGTATGCATATTGATTTATTGACTTTTTATTACTGGGAAAGTCCAACTGGGTAGAAGCCCATTTTCAGTAGAGGCCCAGAAAGAAAAGCTCCAAATTATTACAAAGCATTTTAAGAGCAATACTTTTGCAATCTTCAAAAATAAAACAAAAAAAACAAATGCAGTTTAAATAATTATAACAAATTAGATATAATAATATAAAACAATGGTTAAGAATCAATATAAGTTATATGACAATCATTCAATATTTAGAGAAATTTTAGACAGTTTGTAGAGATACTAAAGGTAGGTTAATCTAATACAAACAGGAAGTGCAATATGAAGTGAGGGAAAAATAGGCTTATGGTATATTTAGAGAGAATGTCAGGGAAGAAAAATCTTTTGTTATTTCTAATGCAATGAATATATATTACAATTATATTATGCACAATAATTTTGCCTGATCTTCTGACAAGAGATCAAAAATCCTCTTGTTTGAATCAATGTATAATGCCACACTCTGACAACAAAATGCTATGAAACACTGGTTTGATGGCTCTTTATAAAACAACATATGCCAATATCCCTAAAACAGATAATAAGAAAAAGATCAGGCAATTCTAATAAGATACCTGGGTATTAAACACTCTTAAGAATGCCCTTCTACTCAAGGGTTTCACTATGTCTCAGTACTGGTTTACATAGCAGTGCACTGCTTTTTTCAGTATATGGGGATTAGGTTTCTCCCTTTATGCAGTAAGAAAAATTTTGCCTTGTGAAATGTGTGCTTTTTGATGACTGATGCAATGCAAACTTCAGGTGCACATATTCTGGATATTAATCCCCCTTATTGGAAACCAGACTATAATAACAGAAGTACTATAAAACACTGATTTGCTAGCCATGTATAGGAGGCCACATATCAGTTCTTCTAAGACAGTTAATACTAAAATGTTCAGACAATTTCTCCAAGATATTTGGAAACAAACCATTTTCAAGAATGAAATTCTACCACCAAGAATTTCAGTGCATCTCCTCTTGATTTACATGACAACACACTATTATTTTCAGCACACGAAGTTTACACCACATCCTATTTGCAGTGAAATGTTACTTTGACTGAAGATTTTTTTTTTACTTCTGGAGTAATGCAGTCTTAATGTACATATATTTTAAACATAATTTTGTCCAGTCTTCTGAGTAGAGGTCAAAAAGATCAGCATTGAAAACTAGCTATAATGTAAGACTGAGAAAAAAATACTGTTAAAACATCCTTTACTAGCTGTATAAAATGTCAGTTTCCCTTGTGCAGTGCATAGACTTCATAATAAAAAGTTTAGGCAACTTTAATATGCTTGGGTATAAAATACACTCAATAATGCTTTTCCATCCCTAATACTTTCATTAAATATGTATACTAATGTATTCAGCTGCACATTGCCATTGTCACAAATTAGAGTGACTTCACCCTGTATCATACCCCTCAACCTCTTAGTGGTAAAAACCTGGAGAAAGCCCAACACAATGCAGAGACAAAAGCCCAAAATTAGGGACATGTTTTAAATATTGCGCTTATAAACTTAGAATATTGCTAGAGTAACAGGATTTGTTTTAGCATACATTTTATGAAGGATTTGAAATCTGAAACTCAAATCTGTGTCATTATTTAGTGACTTCAATCCTCAGATCATACCAGTCATTTACCAGAAAACCACAAATTTTATGAAGAGTAGACCAAGAATATGAGCCATAAATCTGGACATTCTGCAAAAATCTGGACAGTTGAGAGGTATACATATGCATTAAATGAAATGCCATCTTGTCTGATGAAATATTTATGAATTTTATTTATGATATAATGGCAATGCAATAAAGACAAATTTGTTGATATGGCTTGCATTCCACTACCCTCATCAAAATAATCATACGTAATGCAAACTGTACATAATGCAACTTGGCAGTCTGGCAGATTTTAATGGTGACCAATCCTGTCAGTGGAGAGTCTTAGATCAGGCTTATAACTCTGAAACAGTTTGACTTTTTTCTTCAAAAAATATTTGAACAATAACTATAGATATCGCTTTATAAAATGTACTTAGATTCTGCTTTTAGCTGCAGAGATTCCCCATAATACTTGCCCTTTTTCTGTAACAGCATTTCAAATGCCAGAAAACATAATTTTCACGGGCAAAGGGTTAATGCTGTTCATTATTATGTTATAAAAACAAAATAAGTTTATGATGTTATATATTATTTATTCAACCCTGTGAGAAAAAGTGAAAATAAGGGTTTGTTTTGGATGCAGTTGAAAGAAATGTACATAGCTGATGCTGTGAAATGATGATGACGATAATAAAAAAATAAAATAATAATAGTAATAATAATAATAATAATATAGTAGTATGAATACCACAACAAGAGTTGTATTTTTGTTGTGTTTCTGGACATACAACAAAAACTAGGATCAATTACTTTTTAATGCATACTCTCTTTTGAATGTTTCCCTTCTGAGAGGGGGCGCCACCCATGAATTTAATAAAGCCAACATAAATATAATACCCATATTACTCTCAGAAACATACTCTACCTCCACAAGTGAGCCATATTGGTAATCATTCAACAGTAGTCTGTAACTGCCCTTTGCTTCAGACATAGCTTGCTTCTGCAAAAAAGTCACATTTTGTGCACATCTGATATCTCATTGAGAAGAAAATGAAAAATTCTATGGCCATAGCAATCCATTTCAATTTGTTGTTATCAGGCAAATAGACTGCCTCCATACCTCCCAACCATCCTGAATTACTCGTTTATTACTGAGTTTTGGGGTCTAAATAATGGGGTGCCACGATTCCCGAGTGGCACCCCTTCATTTCCGATTTTTTTCCCTTTTGTCTTTAATTTTTTGCTTTCGTATTTTTGAGCTGATGTCATCGCATGCACGATGCTGTCAGCTCTGTCAGCTCCATCAGCTCCATCAGAATGCTCAAGGGCATGCATTTCCGGCATTTGCTTTGAATGGTGTGAGAAGGAAATGGATTGGAGTTTATGGAAACTAGCTTTTGCTGTGAATGGCACAAGAAGGAAATGGATTGCATTTTAAGGAAATTAGCTTTTGCTTTGAATGGCAAGAGGAAACTAGCCCAGGATGCTCATATTTTGATGGATTTTGCAGTCATATTAACCCAGGATGCTCGTATTTTGCAGTAAGTTGGTTTTGCACTCGTATTCCTTTTTAGCCTGAAGAGTGTGTGTGAAAATGCAGGGCTAGAAGTAGTCAGGCTCAAACCCTGTACATTGGGTACAGGTAAAAAGAGCCTAAAGTCCCTAGCCACCACCACTTGTGAATTTATGCCTTATATTTTTGTTCTGTTCCTCATTAAATCTATGTTTTTTCAGGGTTTTTGTGGCAAATCACTGAAGGATTGAATTCACTAAATAATGACAGGCATTTGAATTTCAGACTTCATATTCTTCAGAAAATAAATGGTAAAACGAAACCTTTTATTCTAGCAAATTTCTAAGTTTATAAGATCAGTATTTTAATTTTGTCCATATTTTGGGGCTGTATTCCCCCATTATTGGTTTTGTCCACATTTTTTGTGCTAAGAGGCTGAGAGCTATGGTGAGAGATGAGAACTGAATTCAGTAAATGATAGCCATTTAAGTTACAGTCTTCCTATCTTTCAGGAAACTGCTGATTTGGCATAGTGGTATGTTGCTCTGACTGTAGTGCACAGGGTCCTGGGACCAAGAGTTGGTGGTGAAATGCATGGTGGTAACACATTTTATTCTAGCAACTTTTCAAAATTATACAAGCAATGTTTAAAATGTGTCCCTGGTTTTTGGCCTTTTGCCCCCCCCCCCAAAAAAAAACTGAAATTGAAAATAAGCGTGAGAAGCTGTGCAAGATGCCTATGGCTTACACTACTGTCATTCTATTTATATATATGTATATAATGTATGTGTGTGTGTGTGTGTGTGTGTGTGTGTGTGTGTGTGTGTGTGTGTGTGTGTGTGTGTGTGTGTGTAAGTAGACTTTTATGATGGAAATGTTCTGAATTAGGCAGTTTTGTCATTATTGGTTCATGCATTTTGTTTCATTGCCTACTGGAAAAATGTTCAAACAATAAATTTAAAATGAGCTCTAACTTAAGTCTAACAAGTGTGTTGTATTATTATACAAGGAATATAATTTAATAAAGTCAGGAAGGTGTAGCAAAGAACACATGTATGTATTTTGTTTTGTGTGCAAGGGGCCTATGATTTGAAAACAGCCCAAAGGTAATCTTTATCCACCACTGGCCAGATGCATTTTTTTTGGATGTGGTGTGGGTTTCAATGCTGTTTCAATGAATGTGAGTTTCAAGGGCAGAAAAGTTTTAATGCCAATTCTATCTTCATTGTGAGATAGTATTACTTTGTTTAGCAGACATCTATTAGTGTTTGTGCATTGTGCTATAAAATGTAAAAGTAAAATCCAAATATTCATTGTAGAAGTAAAGCAGTATGCATGCACACATTAGTGTTTATGGTAAATGGGGCGAAATAGCCAGGTAATGAGACATTGGAATGGCTGCAGGGGGACTCTGGTGCCATATTTTGGTTGTCTGCTCTTCAGTTTCCATTTGAAAGTTGGTATCCCACAATTCCATTAGAGTGGGTGGGGTTAGATAATTATGTATACAAATTTTACATTAATCAGTGTACAGATTTTTTACCTATTTTTCATGGGTCTTGTCCAGATTTTTGATGTTTCCCGGTTGAGAGGTATGACTGCCTCCAACAACTCATATCATTGATCATTTGACAATGGCTAAATAACTTCTTGTGCTGTCAGAAACAACATACCTCATCTCCCTTACTCTTCAAAAAGGTATTCTCCTTCTGTTTATACCTTTGATGTTTGGTTGTGAGGAAAATTAAAGAAATATCTGCAGTAATATATTTTGACATTTTGCTCTCAAACACATATACACTGTCTCCTTCACAACAAGTTGTATTAATGACTGTTTGACATGTCTCATGTAATTGTTTTTTGCTTTTCACATGCACTATGCAAAACTTTCTGTTCACATTTTGTATATATGATTTTGAATAAAGAAAATATATATCGGTCCCGATAAAGCAATTCAGCCTGTGTCTTGTAGACATATGCACTACCAATAGCCAAGTGCTATTAATTATTATTAAAATGTGATTGTGCAACTAACTATTCTGAGTTTTCATACACACCCTGACATTATGGTCCTATATGATAGCCACATTCTGTGTACCTGTCTGATGTCGGATTGTGATGAAAAGTGAAAGAACAAATAATCACAGTAATGCATTTCAACTTGATGCTTCAGACATCAATACACTACCTCCACCCTACATCAACAACACTTCAGAACACCATACACACCTGCTAAGGAAACATTTAATAGACTATACACTGTGATACATGCATACATACATAACATGACTGAGTGAATGTTTGGTGTGCTGAATGCCAGATTCTGGTGTTTGGATACATTTGGGGATTCACTTTGGTATGCAACAGAGAAAGCTTTGCAGATGGTCACTGTGTGCACCATGTTGCACAATATGATAATATCCAAGCACAGTGACCTGCCAAACATAGGTGTATGTGATCTAATTAAATAATCTTATCCAGCCAAAGAGGAAAAAACACAGACTTTAGACAATGCTGAGGAAGGCAAAGGTGAGGCAAAAAAAGGCATGGGCAAGATGCAGGCTCAGGCAACCTGGCAATGTCTGGCTCAGAATTATAAATCATGATAACCATATATATATATATATATATATATATATATATATATATATATATATATATATTTAACATTTGTTTACTGGGAGAGTCCAACTGGGACAGAGCCCATTTTCAGCGGAGGCCCAGGGAGAAATGCTCCAGATGCATGTCAGAATGTGGGAGAAAACCAGAGCAACCAGAGGAAACCCACACATATGCAGTGAGGACATGCAGATGCTACACAGAAGGCACACCAGCTGAGAATCAAACCGGAGAACCTTTTGTTTTAAGATGACAACATTAACCACTGCATCACTACACTGTACATAAGGAACATAATACAATAATACACATATGTTTAACAAAGTGTGATAGACTGGCCATCTTCACACAATATTGCAGTAACATATGATGTAGAAAATACTGAGACATGTCATCAGTGACATTAAAATTACCATGGATATGCTGTGTATGTATGAGCTGCATTTACTCTGTCAGTCCTCTGACAGTGGCAGTGTGAAAACATGAAATATGAATGTTGGAAATGTGTGTGGGTTGGAGGAACACATTAAAGCAGCACTGCTAAGAATAACAGCATTGTGCAAATGTGATAGGCAAAACAAAGTTAAATTGAAGATGTAGTGCCATCATTGCAGTACTGGAGTCCATATACTGTGAAAGGACATCTTAGATGTGTACACAACATACAAAGTATGTGTCATGTTCATATGTGCGTCTTTTAAATGTCACATGGTAGTGCACATATCCCTTATTTTATTATTTATTTATTTTATTTATTTTATATTTTTTAACCGGGCTAGTCTAGCTGGATACATATCCTTTTTCAGCAGAGGCCCGAGGAGAAAAAAAAAATAATGGTAAAACACAAAAAACAAATAAAAAAAATAAAGATAATAAAATACAAAATATAAAAAATAAAAAAAAAAAAAAAGCGTTGCATTTACAAGATTAGAAAAAAGAATTTTCATAGAAGTACTATGAGACAAAAGATCAGTCGACAGGTAATACATAGCAGAGATATCTTATATACTAATAGTGTATAGACTAGTTCAAGAGTCACCCATTAACATTTAAAGATCTGTAATGGGAACATGAAGTAAGGATATAGGGGACTAGATGGGTTTGATATGGGGGGTATGATATGTGAGGTTAGTCAGGTGGTTTTGAACTGATTGTGAGAGGTTGTAATTCTAAGGTAGTTAGGCAGGGGAGTTCCATGGCTTGCCAATGGAGTTGGCAAAGAGGGCATCACCGCGAGTTGTTAGCTTTAATGGTTAGGATCTGGGTGCTGTTGGATGATGGGTTCTATCTGGTTGATTAATTATTTTACAAGCTTTTATTCTGTACATGGATCCAAGTTTTTTGTTAACATAGGAAAGTTGCATATATCAATGACATTATACACATTTTAAAAGTCTGTTACAGATGCTAATGAATACCTTATTTTTAAACACATGTGGTATGTGCTTGTTATGAATGATACACAAATAAGGTTTAGAAGTCTAGTCACACTGTGTTGTAGAGTTTATGGCAGGAAACAATCAGACATGCTTGTTGGATTATGCATACTTATATGTCGGGTATGTAAGACTCTTATACATATGTGGCATAAGCGTGTGTCGCATAGTTTTTGTAGTAGTTTAGATGGCATTCATACCACTCAACCATACCAAATTTCTCAGTATTTACCATTTTTGGGGTTGAAATAATAGGGTGTCACAAATTCCCAAATGGCCCCTTTAAATCCCCAATTTTTTTTTTTTTATTTTCATTTTTTATGTACATGCTGACTTCAACACGCATACATCACCAGCATATCCTGCTGCATCATCAATGTGCAAGGGCATGCGTGATGATGTCCGAGCCTCAAGACAGTACCTGCAAGCAAGAGCATTCAGTTAGCATTCTGGGGAAGGGAAAGTTAAGTAAAAAAAAATGACTTCAGCCAGGCAGCCAGCCAAACAGGAGAGGAGGGCCACTGGAGCTACTGTCCCACTCACAGTATGGACAGTGTGCACACTTATTATTCATTTTTTTTTTGACACAGTTTTTTTTTTGGTCCATCCAAGTCAATTAGGGTTCTGCTGAATCTGAAAGGGCAAGCCATGGACAGCAATGCAGGTAATTAGCAGCAGCATGTCTACAGACTAAGGCAGTGAGGAATGAAACAAGTCAGAGGTAGAGTCTGACAGTCTCTCTCAGTGTGTAACTGCATGCCCACAGGATGAGGAAATTAAAACTGAAAAAAAGTAAGGAAGTCCAAGAAAGTACAATATGGTAGGGAGGGACAAATGACAATTGAGGTGATGATGGTGTTTGACAAGCTTATTTCAATTATGCGCACAGTAGCAGCACAAATAAATAAAGGTGCTCCTTTTCCATCTGTTGCAGAGAAGGACATATCCAGAGGACTCTACTTATTATATTGGTGGTGAGGATTATGTTTTAAACCAAAAATTGGATTAGCCCTCACTCCCAGTTAAGAGCCTTCTGGGTCAAGTTACAAGAGGAATGAAATGAATTATGTGCCTTGGTTAATAGGCTATCCCCTTTGCACAAGATATGTTTTGATAAAAGGCAGTGTCTTGTTAGATAATAGCTCACCCTTTTACAGTTCACAGAGTAGAGCACATTTTTCCTTTTATCATTCCTGATTTTTCTCCATGTTTATTTCTATTAACATTCTTCTTAAGTGCACTTTTGAGTATTCCATCATGTTTCTCATGATTTCAAGCATGCAGCACATTGACAGGGATTTAGCTTGGGGGTCTTCACTCTTTTTCTGGATGAAATTCAGATAGAAATTATCATTTTTAATGAGGGGGGAGTCTGCATCAGCTGGATCTAGACTGGATGTCATTTAAGGAGTGTGTAGCTAGGTGTTGTAAACATATAGTAGCATGGTACCATATTATGCACAGAGTAAAATACAAATATGTGAATGACATTATCTGGCTGTAGCAGAGGGTGGATGTCTCACTCATGCCTATAGCTGCTTTTTTGTATAGTTCCAGTTAACACCCATACCTCCTTATGGCATCCAGATCATTGTTTTGGATCTGACTTCTTCAACTAAGTAACTTAGTTAGAAATAGGCAATATTAGAAAGGGCAAGCATATATTAACAAAATGACAATACGATTATTAATCCCGGATGCATGGAAGTGGAGAAATTAATAAATGTTTCCCCACTTATTATGCATATTTTCATATTTATGAGCATATATTAATAACTGAGAAAACTACATGCTATTGAGGGGTATAGTGTAAAATACCATGATGAAAAACAGGACAATTCATTTTCAGTGTCCATTTATATCATACTCTATACTTGAAATATTGCTAGTTTGTTAGCAATTATGAAAAGAAGCAGTATTTCCATATGTACTTAATATTCAAAACACATAAGAGGTACAAAGTGCTGCATGCTCTCTAATAAAACCTTAGATGTTATTGAAGAAAAATGTCTCCGATATTTACACTTTAAGTTGTATATCTTGACAGATATTTTCAGTGTTATTTATATTGCTAATTATACAAATAAACATATGTTTTCATATTTCTGTAAAATATCTAAATAAACGTATTCAGAGAAGAATGTGTTGCTGTCATTTGAAAGCTTATGTTTGGCTATAGCAATATATATCCATGCTGTATATATTCCAGGATATGACAATTTGCTTGTGAAAGTTTAGCAAAAAATATAATTCTGGGTTTGTGTGAATTAGTAATTTATATAGTATTTATGAAAAACTATGAATGCACTGACTGTTATCACTGCAAAGAACACTTCTTACTGATACCATTGCTATTTGTATAGTTTTAATAGCTTTTGTTGTTCCCAAAATAGTTGCATTTGTTTATCTTATGCTTTTAAGTTGATTTTTCAGAAAATGTTCTGGAATGCAAGGATGCATGTAAGCTGCTAGAGGTATGACATTCCACACCACATAGGAGTTAAAGAGTTAAGATGGTTCAGTAATGCAGAAGGAACTATAATCCCAACACTTTTAGTATGATACATTGCTAAATTAAACCACCAACCATGTAATTCGATTTGTCAGTGCTGATGGCATGATAACGATTCCCAGAAGACTTTTGGCTTAAAAGCTGTCATCTTTACATCATAGAAATATCACCATTATTAGTGGCCAGAGTTTGGACAAACTGCTACGTAATCCATGCTGGGTTGCAGCTTGCTTTGCTGATTATTTCCTGCATTTATATACTGATCTGTGAGGGTGAGGAAGCTAGCAAGAACTTCAAGGCTTACTTAAAGTCAAGTAATTTACCTAGGTTATATTCTACTGAGGAAACGTTTTTTTTGTATCTGAGAATGTTCTGGTTCTTTATAGAACCTCCCTATTTGTGAACTAGTGAGTAGGATTAAGAGGTCTTTGGACTCATGTCCAATCCGGTTGAGTTTTTGGTAGGAGCAAGGCTCAAAAGGGGATCTTGAAAGCCATTATTATGTTATTGCATAAACCCCCAAAAGAGCCATTAGATGTGGTTACCATGCAAGTCTTTCTCTCTCTAACTAAGATGAGACCGTCAGTCTGGCTAACATGATGGAGTCAAAGCTGGACAAGGTATTTTCTCCCTGTTGTGTAAGAATTAGGTTAGTTCTGTCAAAGGTAAGCAGTCTGACTCTCAACTTCTGGTGCTAACAAATGTTTCAGGATGTCAGCTCTTTATGGTGAGTAATGAGACTTCTCTTTCTATAAGGTAAAAAAGATTCTATAGAATCAGGTGTGATTTTTCTGTAGCTACCTTGTGTGTCATGAACTTCCTTTAGATTTAAAGTTGTGTGTGTTGAATCTGTCTTTATGAATCCATCCATAAAGTTTAGATGTAATATGGTGCTTTCACTTTCCCATGAAATTTTAAAAGGGACATGCCAGAGGTTACCTTTGCCTCTCCATCTGTTCATACTTGTCCTTAAACTGCAGTTACAGAGTACTAAGACAGAACAGGACATTTTAGTTTTATACAAGTTCAAATGTTAAAGTAAATAAAACACTATTGCTCTGGTTATATTTTGTGTTATTTTTCCTGTTTTTCAACTTGCATTTGAGTGATACATGTCCCACAATTTCACTGGAGTGGGTGGGCTGCAGTGTTATGCATGCACATTTTATGTTAATTAGCATCCATACTTTTGGCCAGTTGTACCTATTTTCATGGGTCTTTGTCCAGATTTGAGATGTCTCTAGGTTGAGAGGTATGTTAGCAGTACATACACAAACAGGCCACAGAATGATGAAATCATGGTGTGTCTTGTCAAGTATATCTCTGTATTAAGTTATGACAAACCATACTATAATGTGTCTTAATTCTTTTTGTACTATATGTGTTAGTGTGTATAATATATGTAATGAATGCTGTTGAAGTGCAGCTTGACTCATGCCATTAAGTTAATTCCCTTTGCACATGTTATTGCAGTTACTATGCAATCTGAACATATGCTAGACTTGTGAACAAAGTATATATTAAAGCAAGATTAAAATACATTAATAAGATGTATAAAATAATTTCATTGTCATCATCATCATCATCATCATCATCACCAGTCCTCTTTTTCCTTGTTTCCTACATGATTTCTGGGTGTTATGCTAACTATGACCATCTTTGATTCAATGCCGCTTTCCTACACATGTGCCCAAACCAGCATTATCTGTTCTCTTTGATCTTCTTTTCAAATGGAGCTACTTGTGCTTCTTTGCTGATGCCCTCATTTCTTTGTCTGTCTCACATTTTGCATCCTAGCATCTATCTCGGGCACTTCATCTCCATCACCTCCAGCTTCCTCAGCTGCTCTGCCTTTACTGCCCGGGTTTCTGTACCATACATTAACATTGGTTGTATCATTGTTTCTTATACCTTACCTTTCAGCTTCTTTAGTATTCTTCTGTCATACACTACCCCTGACATGCTACGCCAATTGACTGCTGGCCTTCTGATTTTTCCTTTGACCTCCTCAGTCAGACTCCCTTTCTCCTGACCCCCCCCCCCCCCCGGGTACTTGAAGCTCTTAACCTGCCCCACTATTTTCCATTCTTTCTCAATTCTAAGCTTTTTCTCCCCACCCCACCCCCATTTATTGCTACTACAACTGGCTTATCCATACTCAGGTTCACCTGCGTGCCTTCAGTTTTGCATTACAATCCCCTATCCTTTGCTGAAGGTCCAGAATCTGCCTGTAATGTCACATCATCTGTATACAGTAAGTTTGTTGATCTAGCTCCTCCTTTCTGTTTGCCTATGTTGGTCATCATCAGTATGAATGGCAGTGGGCTCAGAGCTGAATACTAATGCACACATACTCCCACTGAGATCCACTTTATGAGTCTAAACTCTGTTCGCACTTGTGTCATTGGGTCTTTGCACATAGCCTGCACTAATTACACTAATGTTTCTGGAACTTCAAGCCATTTCAAGACTGCCCAAATAAGCTTTATTGAGACCCTTTCATATGCTTTAATATTCTAGGAATGCACAGGGGACTCTTTCCTGATCTCTAGTGTCTTCTCAACTATCTGTCTCACAGCAAACATTGGGATGGTTGTGCTGCATCCTGATCTGAATCCAAATGGCTCATCTCACATCTTACTTTCTACTACTGAGTATTCATCAATCACTAACTCAAAAACTTTCATGCAGTGTGACAGGAGTTTGATACCCCTGTACTGCCTACAGTTGTGAATGTTCGCTTTGTTCTTGTACACTGACACTAGTATGCTTACTCTTCAGTCATCTGGGATAAGCTTTTCTCTCCATGCTGCCATGAGTAACCTCAGATGCCATTTCTCACTTAACTTACCCAACATTTTGATCATATCTGCCATGACTTCATCTGAGCCTGCTGCTTTCTCAGACTTCATTAACTTTAGTGCTGTTCTAACCTCTTTTAGGATAATCTCTTCTTCTTTCATTGTAGGTTTTGTCTGGAGAAGTACAGCTTCTATGGGGTTTTCTTCATTCAGAAGCTGCTGGAAGCATTCCTTCCATCTGCCTTTGATGTCTTGTGGACTAGTGAGCAAGTTGTTGCTGGCATCTCTTGTGAAGGATATCTGATGGCAAGCTTCTTTATCTTTCTGTCTTTGCGTTGCAATCTGATAAAGTGTTTTGTGCCATCTACTGAGTCGTTTTCCAGAAGATGGTAGACTGCTTCTGATGCCTTGTTCTTCATTACTGCAACTGCTTTCTTAGCATCTTTGTTAGCCAACAAGTATTGCTTCTTAACCTGGTCCAGTTTTCTATCTCCCACTTTTCCTGCAATCCTTCTTTTGATGACTTCCTAAATTTCTGAATTCCATCTACAGCTTTCCTTATGTGCCTTATTTCAGTACCTGATTCAGTTCCATATCTATTCTATAGTCCTCACACATGCTGTTTTCAGGCGCTGCCATTCTTCTTTAAATCCACCAATTTCCTTTTCTTCCTGATATGCTAAAGCCCTGAGCTTTTCCTTGAACTCTTGTGCTTTTTCTCCAGTCAACTTCTAGGTCTTCAGCCTGGTATGTGTTGACCTTAGAGCCTTCTCTGACCACTGCTTACAACTGATTGTGGCAAATGGTGGTTTATGCTGTGGGCTGACTGTTTCACTGGAGATGACTTTGCAATTACTGATTCTACCTCAATGCCCTTTTCTTACTAAGAGGAAGTCTACCCAAGTTGCATGTTGACCACTCTTGTATGTGATCTTGTGACTGTGTCTCTTGCTGAGTATGCGTTGGCCAACAGCAAGCCATTTGCCAGACAGAAATCTGGAATAGCCTCTCTTTGTTTATTTCTGTTGCCTCACCTATGTGGACCCAACCAGCCCTCACATCCTGTTTAATCTGCCTTGATACATGCATTCATGTCCTCCATTATCAACACCAACTCATGTTATCCTGCTTTATCTAGTAGGTCCTACAACTGCTGCCTAAATGCACTTGTTTCCTTGGGCATTAGCTGTGATTATGAATTCTACCCTTAACTTACACTAGAGTCAGACTGTCATGAGTCTGTCACTAATCCTGATGACCTTTTTCACTGTCTTCTGAAGCCTTTCCTCCCTTACCACATTTCCAACACCATACCTAGTCTGTCCTCCTCATGAGTAGTAGATTCCAAGAACAATGACTTTCCTGCAATGCCCATCTACCTTGTCTCCTAAATACAGAGGATGTCCATTCTCCTTCTTACCATCATGTCATCCATTTATAAGCACTGCCCTGTCAGTGAACCTATATTGAGTATAACAATCCTTGGTTCATGTTTGGTAAGTTGATTGGTTTTACATCCAGCTTTCACTCAACATCCAAGATAACCCAAGCTGAGAAACTGGACACAAGACAATTAGTAGCTTATTCACCTAGGACTGTTGGGCTTTATGGCAGGCACACACTGACTAATAGTGGCACATAGACCATTCCCACTGTTGGAATGTGTCTCTGACATAGGTCAGAATAGACCGGGTACTTAACTCACATATGATCTGCAAATGTTCATGCTCATTTTTTCTGACATTAGTCAATACAACTAAATCACATAAAGTCAGTTTTTTCACACTGTCTAGTGACTAGCCCTGACATGGTGCTCAGATTGGGAACTGCGTTCTCCTATATAGATGATACTGTGAGTGACAGTTGACAGCCAGAGTGATTGGTCTATACAACTTTTCCCCGATTGGCTCCATTCTTTGGTGAGTTTGAGATGGAAATACTCAGCATATTTTTGGAAGGTGGAGGTAACCTCACAGAGAGAAAAGGAGAACACACAAACTTCATACAGGCATTGGCCCAAGGTTAGGATCAACCTTTGGATCCTGTGCATGGTAGGTGAAAACCTTAACCATAAAGGATTATATACAATCCATTTTGAGCATTTAATTCCTATGGCATTAGACAAGAGAATGACCACAAGCATGTATGTTGTGTTGTAGTCAGCAGAGTAGCTATCATCACCACAGGTTGGGAGACATATTAACTCACACACTGGGAGACCTGGGTTGGTTATTATTAATACAGATAAGGTTGTACACATCAGTGGCTTACATCACATGCTTGGATGCTCCTGCAATGTGAAGGAATCTCAGCCCCATATTGTTGATCTGGATGTCTGGTTGCAGTACCTTATGTGTGGCATGACACATTAGTAGTGTCAGTGCTGGCAGTTGTCATACTCCTTGTAGCATCAGCTTGGGTGTGAACATAATGACTAAGAACTGCTGTATGTGCATATTGTAGCACAACCTTACAGATAACTGAATTCCATAGAAGTCATGCATGATTATGTAATACTCTACCCACAGGTGACATACAGATCAGAGGTTCCCTATTATATGATCGAAGATGCATTATTTCAAATGCATCTTGATCAAACTTGAAAGCACGAAACAGTGAAATACCGAAACGGCATGTAAGCAAATTCTTTCCCTGGGAAAGAAATCACTTGCCCGCCTTCATTATTTTGCCATTTTCGTCACTGTAGTGCAATCACAGAGTTGGTATATTTAAGTAGGGGGATTGTGGGGGGCATAGACCCCCACATAGGGGGGTGTGGGGGGAGTAAAGACCCCACTTTATGTAATGTTTTAAAGTTTTTTTTCTTTTTTGGAATAGTGTTTTTTTTTTTCCCCTGGGAAAAAAATCACTGTTCTAAATGTTTGGGATTGTAAGCTTTCACTTACATAGGGTTGATAAATCAGCATTCACTTTTTCAAGCTTTTGCTGATTTAATATAGACCCAGCTCAGACAGGTCAGGGCATGTGTGGCCCATGCGCTACTGTTGTACTACTATAATGCAACTGACACAAGCTGCTCCATAGAACAGGAAATGGATGCCACATTTTCCCAATGCTGAGAAAGGGCCGCAGTAACTTTAGTATGCTTGTGCATCTGACTTCTGTGCAACACCTGCCTTTAGCATGTGATGTTATCAGTTACTTGAAAAAGTGTATGCAGCTTTGTGCCATGACAGTTATAGATTTGTGATTGCTCATGTGTATGTAACAACAAGCATACACCTTCATAGATATGTCCACACATCTTGGAATGTATCCTTTTATGGACATCTGATGTCTATTGTAGAGCCATGTAACCACCACTGTCTGAAGCCTGGAGGGAAAGGTGACCAAGAGCTTTTCAGTCATCATCAGCTGATATTTCTGGTTTGAGAAAATAGGTGGACTATCCACTCTAGGACTGGACGATGGTACCCCAAGTGCATTATTCTGTGTGTCTCTAGCTGTTTCTTTTCTTTCTATCAATATGCTCTATGTCAGGATCAGTTTAAGAACCATAGGAGGATTAAGGGAATGGATAAACTGCAATAATGGAAACAGAATTACAATCCCACATTGTACATGTCATGATAACATAACTTATGAATCAATTGTCCTTCAGATGAAATGTTAAACTGAGGCTGCATCTGACTGAGTTGGTAATAGTTCAGATGGATGTAAATGAGTAATGGTTCTTTATTGTTATTATAACTTATACACATTATTTACATATTTTACATTATTTATACATTACACATTATTTACAAGGATTTACATTTTATCTAACACATGGCACAGTTCCCTATATCTTAATTAGTCCCCTCACTCTTTTTTTCCACAGCCAAAAACATATTTTTCAAACTTTCAGACAATACCAATTTACCGTTAAATCTGATTTCATTCAATATCTCATTCCATATTGTTCATAGAACATAAAACAATCTTTTATCAAACTTTTTTGTCTCTTTTTGTTTTTACCATATTACCCATATTGCAACATGTTCATATTTATATCTGCAAAACTATGAAAACTTTCAATATCTTATCACATAATTTTTCCATAATTCCTTTACTCTTCAACAATTTTAAAAGACATACTCAGTTGCCTCAAACTCCCCACAATAATGGCATAACCTTTCTTGAATATTTTTTATAAGGCATATTAGCTTTGACAGCCAATTTTCCTATTGCCAATCTCCACAAAAAATCATTGCATTCATAATTTTTTTTCTATTTCATGTAAGTCTTATTTTAATCACATTTCTTTCTTAATTTCCTAAATTGTTCCATGGGTATATATAATAATGTGCATTCATTACATTAGCATACCATTCCTTTAACATTTTTCTACATTTTCTACATTCAATGTCTGCAAAAAAAATATTCTACTACTCTCTCATGTCTTCATTTACTAAATCTTTCTGTTTTTCCCAGAGCTTATTTTCTCAAAAAAGTCTTATATTTATTTTTCATTATAAGAGTTAGTAAATTCTTATACTTATATTCTAATTCTATGAAAACTTTGTAAAGGTTGAATGAAGCTATGTATACAATTGAATTGATTAATCTTAGTCTTCCATCTTCTTCTTTAGCATACAGAATCCTTCTTCTTCTTACAGGATTCAATCTCGATCTTCATATAAAAGAAAATAATAGACAACAATTCTTTTTCAAACTTGGATGGTAACATATAAATACCTGATAAGCATTTTACCTACAAAATCGAATTTATTAAATACACATTTTATATAAGAATTTATATGACCTTCAAATAATGCAAACTTCCTTTCATTTCTGTATAGTTTTTCCCATTGTTTTCCCTATACACATTCATTCCAAACTGTATTCCTAAAATATCTATAACCTCATGGAATCAAATCCCTTCTATATTATTGTCCCAATGCCTTTACTTTTATCTTTGTTTATATAAGCACTTATTTAACCATCTAATCCCTTCTTCAATCCATTCTTTATTGTTCATAACTAAAACTATGCCATCTGCATGCATAAACATTGTAGGAATTTTAATTTCTTCTGTTATTTTATATCTTGTCATTCTCAACCCTCTAATCATTTTACTATAACTAATGCAAACAACATACTGCTGGCTGGACATCCCTGCTTTATCCCACATTATATTTTTATTTCATCACTTAACCACACATTTAATATCACTCTCACATTATTATGCTTACACAGACAACACTATTGTTATTATTTTATCACTTATATTATAATCTCTTAATATATCACACAAAACATTATATTGTATTCTGTTAAATGCTATACTTACATCTCCTACCATAACTTTAGGGTCTGTATCTTTATATATAACATCATCTATCACCTGTCTCAATATCCATAATAAATCTTGTCTTCCTTTACATTTTTTACCAAAAATCATGTCATTAGGTAATTTATCTACAATATTTCCTAATCTTTTCCCTATTATCCTCATAAATATTTTGAAATCTGTATTATTCAACTCTATCCTTCTCCAATTACTTATATCCTCTTTGTCTTCTTTTTTCCAAATAAATGTCATAACTCCTGTACATATTTCTTTGTCCATTCATTTAATACCTCCACAAAACACATGTTTGCCATTATTCCATATTATAATACACATGATACTCAATACATAGCTTTTTCCATATCTAATTCCTTTAAAATTATATTACGTTCTCCTGTACTTATATATTTTCTGTATTCTTTTTATCCAATTAACTTAAATGTTTATCTTTTCATTTCTGCTTTTTTTTCTATATCTCTTTTACTAAATATATTATTTATATACTTCCTTATTATCTCAAGCATTTGTTTTTGCACATTCACTCTCTCTCTCTTTCACTGTTCTTCAGTGCCCTTATTATCCTCTCATTTTCTCTAACAAACTTGTTTAAATACAGTGCCATCTTTTCTTTTCTTCCCTGTAAAATATCTTTGCTTATACAGCATTTTTATCTTCTCCTGATTCATTTCATATATCATCTTCTCTTTTTCAGAAGTAATTATCTTACGTTCTATTATATCTTTAAATACCTCCTGACTTAATCACTTGCATTTTACTTTTTCTTTCCACTTTCTCATTACTTGATATTGTAAAAAACACTTTTTATATTATTCTTCAAAACTTATCCACCAATCTTTCCAATTTTAATAAAAAATCCTCATGTTTACATGATCCTTACATAATTGATTAATCTATTCTCTTCCTTCCTTATCTAAATCAGTTTTGTTAATTCTCCTAATATCTTTATCGTATCCTATATAGCCTTCCTTTTCTTGTACTTCTACCCATATAGCTAAATGATCCCAAAATCCTGTTTCCTTTATTCCTTTTTATACTATTTTTAGGCTATCTAATATCACAAAATAATCAGTTTCCATTTTTGTCTCATTTCTTTTATATGCACAGTGTTTTTCATCATATATATATATATATATATATATATATATATATATATATATATATATATACACACACAACTTTCCACTTTTCATCATTTCATATACCTTCCTAACATCACTTCCTATTTTTACTTTTTTCTGAAATCACAATTAATGTTTCCTACTAATAGTATTTTCATATTTACTCCTACATAGTTCAGAATCTTTTTAAACATTATTTCTCTTTCTTTGATCACAACATACAAATAAATTGCAATAATTCTGTGCACATCATTTTTCTCATTCTTATATCTATTGATATTGTTCTACCTAACTCTATAATAGTATAATCAAAAACTGTTATTGCTTCATTACATAACATTGCAATACCTGAACATGTATTTTCCCCATATTACAAATAATATTCCCACCCCATAATTTTTCTGTTTGTAACTTTACTTTTTACATTCTTACATAGTCTAATATAATTATATGCATAACAAGTAATGCACACCATTGTAAAATATATATTCTTCCTTTAATGTTCTTTATACTATTAACATTTATCACTAAGATTATCAGTCTTCTTTTAGTACAATATTACTATTTCCTTTCACTTACCCTTTACCTTTTTATTTTCTTTCATGATTACACTTTTAAACTTTCTTTTTCTATCTTTCACTCTTTTTCCTATAGAGATCTTTTTACCTGTCACCACTCTCCAATTTACACCTTCATCTTTACTTGTTTCTTATACCATTTCTTCCACTTCCTCATGTTCATCTTTTTTATCTACTATTTTTCTTTATTATCAATCCATTCTTCACATTCTTGTCTATAGCCCCATCAACAGACTCATGTATTTGCTCTTGTTCTTAACTTCTACATTTTCTTCACAATACTTCCATACATATCCCATATTCCCACATTTTACACATCACATCATACTTTTTTAGTTACATGCCCTGACTTCCCAGAAATAAAACTTTTTTTTATCACAATCAAATTATTGTCTTTTCCACAAAAATAAATTTTTTTTGTTTTGTCCCCTATATTTAACATAACCTCTGTTTCCATCTACATTTATTAAACTTGAAATGTGCATACGTTTTTTGTTTTTCATTTTCAAAATAACTCCACAGTCCCATCCCCAGTCCATGATCCTCTAGCATCATAATTTTTTGTAATGTCCATCACTTCTTTACCTATAGTCTTTAAATAATCGTTCAGTGCTTCTTTCTCAACTTCGGTATAAAATTGGACAGTAACTTTTTTGTCTCTCTATTAAATGGTTGTACTACACATAAATTCCAAGGATTGCAACCTTTCTTTTTTTTCAAATTTTTCTAAAAAGTCCTCCATATACTAGCTTGTTTAGAACAAAATGTCACAGTGCCTCTCTTTATTTATATGTATAAAAGCTCTTACCTTCTTAGGTGAAATACCAACAGCTGCAATTACTGAGTCCCAAATGTCATAACTTTCAAACTCCTTTTCTGCTTTGCTATTCAACCTCACCATGAATCTTCTTCTTATTGTCTCTTTTTGCTCCACTCACTTCTCTCTATACTTCACCTTTTGAGCATATAATTTCTTCTTAACTATAAGAAGAAGGGTTAAGTTTGGCACAATGATTTAAGTCTTCACATCATAGAAACAAGGTACAGGGTTTGATTCTAACCTCAGGTTATTAGCTAGGCTTAAAATAACCCTTGAGGGCAGTTGGCCTAGTATTCACCCATGAACCTATAAGGTCATTCTATAGTACATGTAGTAAGGTTTGTAATATACTTCCACTAACTATTGCAAGGGTTATGTGTGTTAAAATATTTAAAGGTACTGTGGATGATTGGTTTGGAAAAGGTTCATTTAACTATACATTGATTCTTGGCAAACTCATGTAAAGTCTCCTTTGAGGCTTTGAGGTTAATATCCATACACAGTGAACACTGAACATGACATCTCTGTTATGTATATAAGGAATACTATCCATGTTTGGATATGTCAGCTAAATACTTGATACAGTTATCAAACCTCTGTATCCTGAGACATTGGAGGCATGTTATGTTAACAAGGTCACATACCTAAACTGGTCAGTAAGTCTACCAGCTAAACAAAACCTTTAGTATGTACCTCATATCAGCAGCAGTTATACACATCTGACATCCATATGCCATAGTGCAAGTAAATCATACATCATTTTGTGGACATATTGCAGACAACCACCAGACACGTCAGGCAAGTGAATTATAGAAATGCAAGGGCAAGCGGACATAAAAAAGCATTACATACCTTCATCTGCAGGTATCCTTACCTCTGTTAAAGAATAAACCCTTTCTGTAGCTGAAAAACAATACAGCACTGAGAGTGGGTGAAAGCAACAGAAACATGCTTACAATGCTGATTTACCATGCATATATGAGTGTGCACATTATACACATTGTTGTGGGTAGTTTGTGGACATCAATGCATCTGTGACACCATTGTAGACACTTTTTTGGATATCAATGGACAAACTAAATGTCAGGACAACTAAGACTGCTCATATTTGCCATACAAAACAGTTGTACTGTATTAAGCAGAGGCATCAACAAAAATGAGCTATTGCAGAAGTCCTTAAATTAAACACCATAGCAGATATATTCACACTGCTTGGTAGCAGCATTGTGCATTTAAATGACATACATCCCCCAGTGGAAGTCTGCAAGCAAGCAAGCAAGCAAGCAGTATCTTATTATTGCTAATATGGACATTGACAGATACCAATGTAATTCAAAACATGTCATGAAGTATGTATAATGTTATGCAATAAATGTCAAGCATTTGCATAAGGAATAATTCATGCAAAGAAATAAAATGACCAAAGTATTAACCAAATGTACTACTCATATGTTATGCTGTTAATGAAGACTGCTGAGAACCTGCCTGCCTAGATACTTCATTGAAGGGCTTTTTAAACTAAGCATTACTAACGAGGTTTATTAACATGGAATATTATATAATCACATTGACATTTATCAGCATAAAGTGTTCAGTGGACAATGGTGCATATCAGGGCAAGTGCATGAGTGTCAAAGGTATTCGGAAATGTGAAAGTATATGATATAGATATGTGATATTGATCACCGGATACCTCTATCTAGGAAGGCATGAAATTTAAAATCTGTTACAAATCTATTTTTAAGGAATTACATACTTTCTGTTAGTCTGAGTACTATGTTCTTCAGTGTCTGGTAGAAATGGTGACTGATAGATGACCTGCCAGCATTCATGCACCCTAATGGACTCAGAGAGAGACCCTGTTCGACACCTGGGAGACCATTGCTAGAGAGTAGAGGAGAATGCTGAGCATCTACTGGACCACCATCCAAGTGAGACACTAATATGGCAGTTTACACCAATGGATGCATGAGATCCTGTGCAACTGGACTGATGAAGCTCACAGATCACTGCTTGATGACTACAGTAAGTACAAATACACTCACCCTAACACCTCAGCATTTTGCAGAATCACGTAGGTCTGCCTAAATACTGTGAAACATGGTTAGAAATATTTGAATGCTTTGCACAAGACTACATCATTTTGTAGTCAATAACTATGCAGAATGACAATGGAGGCATGAATTAGGAAAATACTATGCAACCTGCATTTCTGGTTCTGCAATTTACTCCCTAAACATTGGTATAACTTTTAAAGGTATACACTGTTGAATAATAAGGTGTGTCAGTGCATGGCAGATACACCTGCACTTATAATATGCATATGAAATGTAGGACACAGTTCAAATTATAGCCACTGTCTGGTATATTTGCAGTATATAGCTGATATTTCTGCAGCAGTAAGCTATAATTCCATAATTATTCATTTCTAAGCCTAACGCCTCAGAATTTTGCAAGAACATGTAGACAGGTCTAAGTATTATGATATAAGTTTTGAAATTATTGTCTGTATTTCACAACATTGTACTCTTTTTAATTAAAGCTCACAGAAGTAAACGTGCAAATAATACAATTTCTAAGAGTAAGCCTAACACATCACAATTTTGCAAGAACCTGCAGGCAGTCCTAAGTATTACAATATAAATTTTGAAATAATTGTTTGTACTGCACAACATTACAGTCTTTTGTCATCAATGCTCACATAATAAAACATGCAAAGGGACAATATAGAAACTACATTGGTCAAGCTGTGCTTTATTGCTTAATTTTTTATTTGAGAGTATAACAACATAATGTTTAACAGTATGCATTGCTGAATTACCAGTTTTGACAGTATTCTCAAACCACAGTGTTTAAAAGTATAAGATTTATACCTGGTCTGTAACCAGCTTATGAAATTTAGGCCACACATATGCTGCATGTGTGTGACATGGTTCAAACTGCACCTATTGTCTGCAACATTGTCCCAATCTTTATGTATATTTTGTGAATAAATTATATGTCTGCAATAGTATGCCATGGTTTCTAAATATTTTAATAACACCACATATTTCTTTCTTGCTGATATGAAGTTCCAAGTGCATATACTTGGAGCATGAGTGATACAGTTCAGTGTCTTGCTGATAGTCATTCGTATTGTACGAGTACATATACATACATGTATGTATATATATATATATATATATATATATATATATATATATATATATATATATTTATTATAGAGAGAGAGAGAGAGATATTCACACATACATATACACTATAAACTTAGAGAGAGAGACAGAAAGAGAAAGGTGTATGTATATATATATATATATATATATATATATATATATATATCTATATATATATATATATATAAAATATATATATATATATATATATATATATATATATATATATATATATATTATATATATATATATATATATATATATATATATATATATATATATATATATACACACACACACACACATATATATATATATATGTGTGTGTGTGTGTGTGTGTGTGTGTGTGTGTGTGTGTGTGTTTCTGCCTTATGGGCATAGATGCTGAGACATTGTGAGTTAAGGCTGAATGTGTCTTAGTGACATTGTTGCAGGAGTGTGTAACTGAGATTGCTGAGGATAGTTACCATAATTTCTGCATCTGGGAGGCCTTTGAGGTTTAGGAAGTTTACTTTTAAGGGCCTCAATTTATGTGTTTGTCCTGTGGTATGTATACCAGTTGATGTGTGGTGTTGTATGTTTCTGACAACTTGTTTGGTGATGGTTTTATGTGAAAGCTTTACCTCTGGGAACAGTGTATATTTACATCTCTCACATACTGTATCCGATTTTTTGAGAATTAAGTGGTTATCAGAGAACATGAGACAATTTCTACCTTCTCTCAGGATGCCCAAATTTACCAAGTAGGGTACAGGGGCAGGATGACAGTCAGAATCCACAATTTGGGATATTTATAGAGTGAGCTTCAGTGGGACTGGTATCAGTAGGGTATTTAAGTTAGGTTGTGATTAGTTTCAGACTTGTTTTTTGTGCTCCTCATGTGTATAACCACTGCATTGAGAAGTCAAATGAGTATGTAACAGATTTGCTTGGATACTAGTAGGATAAGAATTGCAATCGTAGTCTAATCTTGCAGGATGATGCTCCTCTTTATGCACACCTGGAACTCATCACGCAACTATGTACTCAGGAAATCTTATGGGTGTTTCTTTTGGGAAATTTTGATTCTAAGCACTTGTGTGCTCTGCTAACTACCAGTGCATGATGAGCAGCATCTCACAAACATGATGGCTATATACAGGCAGAGTAAAACTGACTAAGTAGACAAAATAGCTCACTGGCCAATCCCAAAAAACACACTTGAATCTTTGCTCTTTGATTTCCAAGATTAGATTAGACCAGTCTATCCCCTTCTGCCATTAGAGTGCAGACCTAATCTTTCTTAAATTAAAATCACACAAGTGTGAGCCCAAAGTACAGAAACCACAAAACAGGCAACACATTAACCAGCAATCACATTGTTGAACAAGATGGCTACAGTGCAGAAAACTATCAGTTATCATTTGTGAAATACAATGGCACTTAACAATAAATTGGAGAAATGCAATAAATAATTCAGCAATATAACAGCAGCAGCATATGTAGATAACTTAAGATGAGTGCAAAATATTGATCTGTAGTACTTATCTGTGCTAGGATGGTGCTGGATAGAAGCAAAACACTTAGTAGTCAGTGATTTTATGCAGCCAGAGGAACTGACTAAGTAGTAGTAAGTTTTAAGTGGACCACACTACTGAAATATTAAAGGCTTAAATAATGAGTCTGTCATATTACTAGTAAAATGCAAAACAGACTTTTGGTGTCACGTCGTAGACAGTTAAAAATAATATTTTTAGATTACCTGAAATATTTTCATATGAATAACATTCTTCCATTAACCCAGAACCAATGTTCATGCTAGTGACTAGCTTTCAGAAGATATACATTTTCAGGCATAAACATTTCAGGGTTTCTCTCTCTCTCTCTCTCTCTCTCTCTCTCTCTCTCTCTCACTTCCAAATATGCAGTCCTTCCATTACTTATGAATGAACCACCACAGTAATATCACTCAAACAGAATAATCTTTAACTGTTGTAATTTATTATTTATTATTTATTTATTTATTTATTGATATTTGATTACTAAGAAAGTCCAAATGGGAAGGAGTCCATTTTCAGCAGAGGCCCAGGAAGAAAAACTCCAAAGTATTACAGAAATTAAACAATAATTTTATAGTCTTGAAAGTAATACAAAAACAACTACAGCTTAAATAATTATACCAAATTAGACCTAATATATAAAAATACTGGTTATACACATGCAAGTAATATGACAATGAGCAATTTTAGCCAGTTTATAGAGAAATTTAGTGCAAGCTAGAATAATACAAACAGGAATTGTAATATGAAGGGTGAGAAAAGTACGCTTATGGTATATTTAGCAAAAACGCGAGGGGAGAGAAATTGATAAAAGTATGGAAGTGAACGAAGAAGGGAGAGTAAGGAGATGTAAGATATGAATAGGCATTTGTTCACATTTAGAGACATAGTTTATCCTGATGTTGAGCAAGAACAGACCTAGCTTTGGCTAGGAAAACTTTCAGAATGGTTTCAAAGGATAAAAGGAAGGGTACTGACCTGATGGATAGAGATGAATATTGGTAATATTCAGAAGTACTCAGAAAATATACTATTGGCACTTAGCAACAATCTGTTTTTATTTCAGGTCAAAATAAATGAAAGCATGTCAGTTTCTGTAAAAGAAATAAAACAATAATGCTGGGGGCTGCACGGATGACACTGCCATCTGACACATTGCAGATAGCTCTTAGGCTGTAGTTTTTTGAATGTCATTCTCTTTGGTTCATTTTGAGGTTAATTATGATCTTTAGTGGTTGCCTATTATAATAGCCACACAGTATGCTGGCTTTGTCTGCTGTTTGAGAGTGGCAGCTTATTTCTGTATTATTACCTATTGATTTATAACGTTCTGGATTACGCCACTCATTATCTATCTCTGTCTCTGTCTCTCTCCCTCCCCTATCACTCTTCCCCCTTTCTCTTTACATTTTGTCTAAGTCCCTCTGCCTGTGTTGGTGGATCATGCTTGTGTCTATTAAAATACATGAATATGTCACTGGTCATGATCGGTCAGATATGTGTCAAATTGCTTTGCTACAGTCATACACTTCATTCTAACCCCGTGTCTGCTGGGTCCCTCAGACAGAAAGGTCCATGATATATCTATGGATTGTTGTAGCCCATTTAGCACAGACAGCAGGCAATGTAGAAGTCCCCCAGAATCATTGAATGTTGTTTAATTCATACATCACTCCTTTGCCAAAGCTATCCTCTATTCAAGCTTTTCAAGTTATGAAAGACCCAATCATATTTTGCCCTTCAATGTCTTTACAAAAACCAAAACATAAGCAAAATGCTCTGGAGGGATATGTTCCTAATATAGTATATTTATAGCCTGAGGAATAATTTACTACTGCAAGTCAAAGTATTACTTTCATTAATTTAGACTAGTCTTGATGTCAGAATGGTTAGACACACATTAATCCTGTGTTATTATGGAAAGCCCTGTGCTTGACAAGGTTTGCAAGAATTTTCAAGTTTGCCGACTTAAATGTGTATACAGATAAGTATTTTATGTTCCCCTTGATCACTTTTCTATTATTATTCCTATGTTTTCTAGATTTCAAGAAAAAATAGCATTATTCTCCAGTTAGACACTGAAATAGTAACATTATTCAATAAGGTTTGCATTTAAGGTTTGGAGATTCAGCATTAGAGTCACACTGCATCATTTACAAGACAGCTGAACAAAATATATATAAACTTAATTTCTGTTTTTAAATCTTCTATGCAGGATACAGTCATTCCATTTAATATTTATTTATTTTATTTTATTTTATTTATTTAACATTTGTTTGCCAGGATAGTCCGATTGGACAACAGGTGTTCGTTTTCAGTAGAGTCCTAGGGAGAAAAGCTCCAAAAAGTTACAGAGTGAATAAGTAAAATGTAGTTAACAAAGTTTAACAAAAGTTTAAAAAACATGTTCAAGTAAGGTTAACAGCTGAGCAAAAGTAAGGTTGTATTAGAAGAATATGATCACAGTACATTTGTATACTGAGCATAAGTACATTATATATACAATTGACTTCATAATAATAACAAATTTAATAGATATTTACAATATGTACACTTTGCCTAGGTAGAGTATAAAGTCAGTAGAATAGTGTTCATCAGAGTCAGCAATGACTAATAGCCTAGGATGGGGTGGATTCAGGGAGGGTCATTACAATTACATATATGGTTTTAATAAAGATGTGATTTAAAGAGCTTTTTAAATGTGGTAGTGTACTTTTGTAGCCTGAGGTCTGGGGATAGGGTGTTCCATGTTTTTACAACTTCATAAGGGAATAGAGATTTCCCTGAGCTGTTTATGTATGGAAAGACTTCAATTAGGGCTTTGTTACTGGATAGTAGTTCCCTGTTGGTGTTATAGAAGTTGAGAAGGCCTGTTAGGGCAGGGGTTTTATCAGGGTGGTATAGTATTTGTTGGGCTAAGTTGAGCTGGTGGTAGCATAGTAAGTTTGGAAATTCTAACCAGTGTAGTTTGTGTGGTGATTGGCAGTGATGAGACCATGATTTTGCTTTGGATGAAAATCCAGCTATTTTGTTGTAGCATTTTGAAAGTTTATTCAGGTCAGTTTTATTTAGACTTGTTAGCACTGGGGATGCACAGAGTAGTGTTGATAAGGGATGGGTTCTGGCTATGGCAGTTCTGGATTCAGAGGTTAAGAACTTGTTGCTACGATAGAGGCATCCTAGCTTTTTGTGGACTTTGGAGATGGTTAGGGATATGTCTTTCTTGTATTTAAGTTGATGGTCAATTGTAAAACCTAATAGTTTGGCCTCAGAGACAGGTGTGATGAGGTTCTTATTGGCAGAAAGTATGGAGAAGGTGGGGTCATTAGTTTATTGAGTGGAATAGCATTAGTTGTGGTTTTTAGAGTTCAGTATCAGCTGAGAATTGTTTAGCCAGTTTTCTATTTCTGAAAAGGGTTCTTGGGATTGGATTTTAGGAGAGGAAGGTTGGGTGCAGAGCAGATTAGAGTAGTGTCATCTGCATATTGGACTATAGTGGCTGTTGTGGTTGCTAAGTGGAGTTGCTTTATAAAGATGTTGAAGAGAAGGGGGGCAAGTATTGAGCCCTGAGGTACTCCACATTTGAGTGGGAGTGGGGGGATAGGGAGTTGAACCATTTGACAGATTGAGAGTGGTTGTCTAGATAGCTACTGAACCATTACAAGGTGAGGTTATCAAGGCTGAGTCTGGAGAGAGAGGATAGGACTTTATTGTCGGAAGCTGTGTCAAATGTTTTGGATAGGTCTAGAAAGGTGGTGAAGATAAGTTTCCCTTTGTTTCTGTATGAGCTTATGGTGTTGGTGAAGTTAATTAGGGCAGTGGTGGTACTATGGGCTGGTCGAAATCCATGTTGAGTTTTAGAGGGTAGGTTGTTGGAGAGTAGATGGGAGAGGAGGTGGTAATGGATACACCTTTCTAGAATATTTGATAGCAGTGAAAAGATTGCAATGGGGCAGTAGTTGGAGAGGTCATTGGAGGGGCAACCCTTGTGAAGAGGGATGATGTATGAGGTTTTCCACAAGGATGTAAAGTAGTGTTCATTAAATGGATCTTGTTATTAGTATTGATATTGAGTAAGCAATGGCCCTTGATGCAAGTTGGAGGTATTCAGCTGGGAGGTTGTCAACAGCGAGGGTAGTAAGTTTGAGTTTAGATAGGAGTTTTTGGATGGTTGATATAGATATTGGTTTGAGTGGAAATGGGGTGGTGTTTGGGTTTTAAGAGTTGATGGGGGATGGGGTTTGTTTCATTTATGAGTTTCAGTATGGAGGAGGTGAAATAGTTGTTGAAGTTGGAGACTATATCAGGGTTAGTGCTTCTATAATTTGGTGGTGGTGTGGTGGTCTTTCTGGGTTGGAGGATGTTGTTCACTGCAGCCCAGAAATGTTGTGGGTTGTTACTATAATTTATTTGTAGGGATATATAGTGATTTTGTTTGTCAATCTTTACCTGCTTTTTTTTTTTTGCCTTATTTCTAAGTTTCAAGAAGGTTTGTCTAGTTGTGGGTGTTTTATGTTGTTGGCAGAATTTCCATGCTCTGTCCCTTTGTTTTAGTAAGACTTTTGTGTTTTTTTATAACCAGGGGGCAGGATTGCTATGCATTCAAATTGTTTTGATCGGGGCTAGTTGGTTTAGGATCATTAGGAATGTGGAATTAAAGTATTCTATTGCCTTGTCCAGGAGAAGGGTATTGATGGGAGCCCAGTTACAGGATTTTAAGGTTTCTGTGAATAGGTCTGAGGGGAAGTTTTTGCAGGAATGGATTTGTAATAAGGAGGGTGGGTTGTTACATTTAAATTTGTGTTGAAGAATAAAGGTTGGGTTGTGGTCACTGAGAGCCGTGGGTAGTGTACTGCAATGGTGGGAAGTGTTGGCCTGGTTAGTGAGGATCCAGTCTAATATGGATTCCATTTTGGTGGTCTTATCTATATGTGTGGATGTTTGAATGAGTTGGGTGAAGTTATATAGGTTAATGTGGTTGGTGGGTGTTGAGGAGTGAATAGAGTTCCAGTCGATATTGACATCACCTATTACTATGGTTTCATGGGGGAGGGAGTGGGATGCCCAGTGGAGTATTGATTCTAGGGTGTTTATGTTTTCACCTGGTGAAATGTAGATGCCAAGTAAGTTTAGATGTTTGTGCTGGTTTAGGAGGAGTGTAGCAAGTATTGTCTCAACATTTATTTGAGGGTTGTTTTAGTAGGAGTTGAATCTTTAAGTTAGATTTGTAAAGTTACACAATACCTGCACCTCTTTTGTGCACTCTGTCTACTCTTAGAATGTTATAGCCAGGTGGGGTTATAGATTGTCTTTGATATGAGGCTTACGCCATGAATCTGTTATGAGTATTATGTTGGGGCTATATATAGAAATAGAGGAATGCAGATCTTCTATTTTGTTCATGATATTATGAATGTTCAGGTTTAGTATTAGAAGGTCAGTGGGTTTGTATTTAAATGGGAGGTGATTGTTATTTGTGTTTATGGGGATAGATGCTGGGCCAAGGTTGGGGTGGATATCACTTCATAGTAGTAACTGAGCTGCTATGTTGGTAATGGTTTTAAGGTAGGAAACTATTAGACAGTGATATCTGAAGTTGGGTTGTTTTTTTGGATTGTGGGATGTAGTATATTGTAGGGATGGTTTGGGGAAAGAATGGACTATGGGAAATTTGTGGTGCATCTATGTGTCTGTGGGGGTTGGATGTGGCAATGGGTAAGGTGGGGGATTTGTTGTAGTTGAGATTGAAAAGTGAATAATGATAGGTGGCACTGGTAAAAATTATATAGAGATCTATACATAAGAAAAACAGTGGAAAAGGATGATGGCAGGGGTAGTGGGTGTGGATCATGATGACAGAGTTTATTAATTGTAGGAATAAGGTTTGTGTTATGGAAGGTGGATAGTATGAGAGTATTGTTTTGGGGGGTAATTAGAGGTGTAAGGGTATGGGTGGGGAAGTAAGGAGGGTGATGGTAGTTCAGTGATATAGGGGTAAGGCTGCGGGTGTGGTGTATGTGTGTGTGTGTGTGTGTGTGTGTGTGTGTGTGTGTGTGTGTGTGTGTGTGTGTGTGTGTGTGTGTGTGTGTGTGTGGTTGGTTGGTTGGGTGATGAGTTTGGCAGAAGTGGCAGGTAATGAGGAGTTAGGATAAATGTACGTGTAGTGTGGAGGGTGGGAAATGGGGGCAGGGTAGGTGAGTGGAGTGAGCCTGAGTATTAGTGGGGTTGCACCAAGAAGTGCAGGTAAGTGACTACAAAAAGCTATCAGTATGGTGGTAGAATAAGTAAGAATGGAGAAATGCTCAATAGTGGTTAGACTATGATTATTGAAGACTGCCAGTAGCCTAAATACATTCAAAAGGGGGGTCCTGACAATTGAAATAGCAATAAATGGAATGAGATGGGGGGGCAGAGGGAAGAATTCAGTAATAATCCTGATTTTAATGTTCAATAGCCTGTAGAGAATGGAGGGGGCTCACCATTAAGAATACACTTTCCCACTGCCAACCCTGGTAGTGTGTTAATATTAATTAGTCAGATATTAACCTTTTTCTTAGTACAACAGAGAGACTAGTAATTCTCTTGTCCTGGAACGTTTGTACGGTGGTTGCTTGTGCTCAGTTTGTTGGGGGGGGGGGTTGGTAGTTGGGAGCCACTGTTTTAACACTCTTTTGTTTAGTACAACAGAGAGGTTGGTAATTCTCTTGTCCTGGAATGTTCACAAGGTGGTTGCTTGTGCTCAGTATGTGGGCGGCCGTCGGCAGCTGGGAGCTACTGCTTTAGCACTGTTTTCCTTAGTACAACAGAGAGGCTAGTAATTCTCTTGTTCTGGGACATTCGCAAGGTGGTTACTTGTTCTCAGTATCCGGGGGGGGGGGGTGTTGGCAGTTGGGAGCCACTGTCTTATCACTAAGTTCAGAGGCACACATGGTGGGTCAGCAGGCTAGGGGAAAAAAGTTTTGAATTCACAATGCCAGCTGTAGACTGTTCGTGTTGCTGTGTATTTAATTTGACAATGTTTCTATAACACTTCTGTATGCCTCATTTATCTAAGTTACTACAAAAGGATAGCTTTTCAGTTCAAGTAAAATATCAACAGGTAATATCATTCTTTTCTTTTTGTAAATGTATGCATGCAGGATATTAATATCTGCCACCATTCTGTCCAAATCATACATTTCTTATGCAGAATTAAAGAATGACTATAGGTCATTGTCTGTTGTTTGAGGAACCAAAACTGATACTGACTTATCTTGCATATGCATATCAGGGATGAAATCTCAGTGTAAGAATCAAGGATGAATTCATACAGTTTTGTGCATTTTATATCCACGCTGAAGCAGACATAAAAAAACTTCATTTTTGTGAAGGCATACATTTGGAAGTAAGTGTTACAAACAAGATTGCAGTATACCATACAATACTGCTTGACATGTGGAAATGTTTTCTGTTTAGTACTGCTTTATAATGCATGGCTTCATAATATTTTAATGTGCCTTGACTATAAGACAAATATAAACACTGATTAAAGAACAGGATAGAGCAGACAAAGTATCTGTTTGATCTTAATGAAAAAGATTATGAGCTTGACCTTAATGGAAGGAAATTATTAAGAAAGCCACAAACAATGTCTAACTTGCTCATAAAATAGAAACAATCGAAAAGTGAAGTGTATGCAACCCAGCATGAGTTTATACACACAAAAAGAAACATTTTATAATGCCAGTTTTAGTTTGCCATACAGTGGTGCTGCTAAGAAATCAGCATTTTGAGGCTGTAGCTGTTACCATAGCAAAAGCCATTAGGTGCATTTACTTATTCCCCAGTCTCAGTTTGTCATTTAGTAAAGCTGTTATGTATAAGAATTGCTTCATTCATTTACTGCCTTAACATATAAAATAATTTCCCTAAGGAAAACAGAATGATGTCTGTAGTCTTGCTTTTTGAAAACTATACTAAACTAATTTTGTTTTTGTTTTAATTTAAGGAAGCTAACACACTATTTAAAAAAAAAATATATATATATATATATATATATATATATATATATATATATATATATATATACATACACACACACGTAAAATGAACTAAAGTCACAAATATCAAAACACAAAAGATCAACAAAAAATATCTAAGCTTAAAGATAGCTAAACTCAAAAATATCTAAATATGAAAATATCAACAAAACTGAAGTTATGCAAAGGAAGGGTTTATGCCCCTTGTCCACTGTTGTGCAACCTTAGAGTTGGTATTTATAATTAGCAGGGGGTGTGGGGTTGCAGGGGCTTGCCCCCTGCTAAAACAATGGTTTTGGATGTGGATAGATTTTGTCAATATTTTGTGTTTAGATATTTTTGAGTTTAGAAAATTTTAAGTTTAGATAGTTTTGTTAGTCACTTGTGTTTAGATGTTTTTGAGTTTAGATCATTTTAAGTAGACCCATTTGTGAATATACTTATTTATTATTTATTGGCATTTGATTAACAAGAAAGTCCAACTGCATAGAAGCCCATTTTCAATGAAGGCCTGTGGAAAAAAGCTCCACATTATTACAAAATATTTTAAGACCAATAATTTTACAATCTTCAAATAGAAAATAAAAACATCTACAGTTTAAATAATTGTAACACATTAGACATAATACAAAGCATTAGTTATGAATCTATACAAGTCATATGACAATCATTTAATATCTAGAGAAATAAAAGGTAAGTTAGTCAAACAAACAGGAATCACAATATGAAGTAAGGGAAAAACAGGCTTATGGTATATTTAAAGTGAAAGTCACTGAAGAGAATTTGATAGCAGTAAGTCAGTAAGTGAAGAAGGGAGAGTAAAGAGGTATAAGGAATGAAATGGTAATTGTTCGCATTTAGGGATATAGTTTATCCTGGTTTTGAGCAAGAACATAGACAGATTTTAGCTAAGAAGTCTACGAACCTAGCAGATCTGCTGGGCATTGTCTGTACACATAAAAGGTTGCTACGGCCTGGAACTCCTTACTTGAATCCATCAGGTCTACACCCTCCCTTCCATCTATCAAATCCACTCTAAAAGACTTCCTAGCTAAAATCTGGTTCTTTTCCTGCTCAAAACCAAAAAGGGCAGTGCTAGTACTATGGAAAGGAGGGAAGCCATGCTGTCTAGAGGATGGGAGTTCTTCCTGCAGGAGATAGTCTAGCAGTTGTTTTTGAATAACACTTTTCAAGTATTTTGGTAAGGAGAGATAAGATTGTTATAGGTCTAAAATTATTAATGTCTACTGAATTTCCTCCTTTGTGCAGAGGGATAATATGTGACTTTTTCCAGAGAAAGGGAGTATGGGATTCCTGGATTGACTTATTTATAAAAATTGAGACAGCATAGGTAATGCTATCGGCTGCTATTTTTAGGTATTGGCTTGAAAGGTCATTAGCTGAAGAACAACAGAGTTTAAGCTTGTTTAGGAGTAGTTTTATATAGGATATGGGCACAGATTTGAATGTTAATGTGGCTGTGGTGATATATGGCTATTGGGCAGGGTTGGAATTAGATGTTGAGGAATCCTTGGTTAGGGATGCTATACTATCTATAAAATAAGAGTTGAATTTTACTGTAGTTTTGAATGGTGAGGTATCAGGAGAGGGGAATGGATTAAATGTCTGGCCGGGATGTATGATTTATTTTCTAGAAGTCCAACATTTTTAGGGTTGTGTTTAGTGTTATTCTGAAAGTTACTGTACTATAGTATTTTGTCTTCATGCATTTGCTTTTTAGTATGATTGTGAAGCATTCTGAAATGTTCAAGATATTGAGGTGTTTTATATTTTTGCCATTCTTTCTGTGCTTTTCTCTATATCCTACATCACTATTCTACTCTTTCTGGATAGCCAAATTGCATTATTTGTTTTCAGTCCCTTCCTTCTAGGGGGTGCAAGGCTATTTAAAACATTTAGAAACATTGTACTGAATTCATTTACAGCATCTTCTAAGGGGAGGATTTTTAAGAAGTTCCAGTTAATACATGATAGTGTAGTAATAAACATTTCTGGGTTAAACTTGGAAAGATTATATGTTGTTTTATAAATATGCTGTTTAACTGGATGTGTGAGATGTCTGGTTGTACAGACTGGGGGATTATCACTGAGAGCGTCTGACATTGTACCTGTGGTGGAGTATTTGCTAGGGTCTGATACAAGGATACAGTCTAATAGGGAATTTCATGTCTTGCTATAATGTGTGGGGCTATTAATCAGTTGTGTGAAACTATATAAATTCATGCTAGATATAGGGGAGTTCATGTCCAGCTGATTGACATTCAAATCACCTAGTAGTATTTTTGCTTGTGGAAAATTTATGGATATCCAATGAGGGGTATCTTCCAGTATAGCTGCACTGTCACCTGGAGGGATATAAAGGACAGTAATCTTAATTGTTTATATTTGTTTATTTTGATGACAGTAATAAGAAGCTCTACTGAAATGAATTTAGGTATTGGTTTGCTGTAAGGAGAAATGTGGT